>NC_083733.1:49501544-49661544 GCF_028564815.1 Eubalaena glacialis | reverse complement strand
GCAAAATACAAATCTGGCACTCAGAACAATTCACAATCACTCAAATTACAAGGTCTGCACAAGAATGTAGTCTCACAAGGGGCTGTGAAATCCTCTCATTAGAAATGATTCAAAAACCCGTCAGAAACCGGGCCCAGAGAAGGTTAGGCTGAAGGAGGTGAGGGGCCAGGCGGCTGACTGGTGTTGGTGCACGGTGCAGGCAGAGCCCCGCCGCAGAGGTGCAACTGTCCTGTCTCACGGCTTCTCAGCATCACGCAGAGCCTCCCTTGCAGGGGTGGCTGATGCCCCTCGCTGCCACGTGCTCTCATGGGCGCTGGAAACATCCTTGTCTGCCCGGAGAGAGTGCCGGCCCTGCTCCTACAGCATCAGTTGGCAGGGAAGTAGGCATGGCTTGTAGCCGGGCCTCCCGCTTCCTATCTCTCTTGCACACTGGAGGGGAGGAAGCCCTCTAGTCCTGGCTGTGGGGAGAGAGGCATCCTTCCTGGTTTCTGTCAGAGCCCAAGGAGGCAGCTCCAGGTCATCATGTCGACCTCATCCACAAAGCCCCCTCCCACTGGGTCCTGGGCACCCAGCAGTCACCCA
Organism: Eubalaena glacialis; assembly: GCF_028564815.1. Lineage (NCBI taxonomy): Eukaryota > Metazoa > Chordata > Mammalia > Artiodactyla > Balaenidae > Eubalaena > Eubalaena glacialis. The sequence continues at coordinate 49,660,962 of NC_083733.1, read as the reverse complement.
CGAGGCAGGTCCAAAGGGGCCAGGGACTGTATAATTCCCCAGACATGGGCATGGGGATGGGGACCAAGAGAGAGAGCTCACTTGGTGTCGGGCACTGTGGGAACAGCCATTACCCAGGATGAAGATATTACCTGATTTACAGGGGAACCCTGAGGCACGTGGACGTCAGTCATTGACCCCAAGTACGTGCTGGTAAGTGTGTCGGGCCAGGACCAGGTGTCCGGGCTCTGAGCTTGATTCCCTTCCCATAGCGCCCATTTCTGATAGCGCCTGGTTCAGAAGTGCTCGGCTTGGGTGGGGGCCTATCCTGGCAAGGGGCAGGGGTCCTTCAGCCCCCAGGATCCTCCTCGTGTCCAGATGGCTGCAGCCAAGCATCAGAATGTTCATCTGACCTGAAGCCCATCAGCTCGAAGTCAGGGCAGCCTCCCACGTCGCTGCCAGTTTCCTGGGTGTCTGGGAGAGATGGATGTGTGTCACTGGCAGATGTGAAGGGACAGGAAGCTTTTCCACAGCCTGGTGGGCAAGTAGCATGTGATGCCAGGAACATCACTGCCAGTGTTCTTGCCAGGTACCCTGGATCCAGAAATGACATGCTCATATTTCAGACCCTGGTGCTGTCCTTCCAGCCCTGCAGACTCCGTGGCCAGGCTCTGGTCAGCGGCCACTCACAGGAGCCATAAATCGGATATGAAGCATCCTGTCTTTAATTGATAACGGCTCATTGCAAATTTTACATTTTTATTCGCATATTTATTAATATTGAGGTTTGAGATCTGCAACCTCCCCAAAGTAGAAATTCAGATCTTTTAAAAAGGAGCCTGCCAAATTCCCTTACAAGTCTGGGTACTTAGAAGTCTGAAACAGCAATGCTGTTTATTAACTGGGGGACCAGATCCCTCATTGTGGGCCGGGTCTAGGGATGGGAGGAGTACAGAGCCCCCTCCAGAGTCTTCTGTGCCTCTTATTTGCCCCTGAGAAGGTGGAGCATCCTGTGTCCCAAACCTGGCATGCTGTTTGACATACCAGCATACCACGTGTGCTGCCTAAACATTCTTACTTATACACGCCTTAACTCAAATAAATTTATTTTTAAAACGAAAGTGTACTGTGTTACTCCCATAAATGAAGACCCAGAATCACTTGCCATAAAGAGAAAATAACCATAAAAATAAATGCAGTGAAATCAAACAATGTCATTAAATTCTAGTTGGCTTCTCTTGCCTGCCTATGAGTCGCATGCCTTCTCTCTCTTTTTAAAAAGGGAAGATTAACCAGTGTCGGGGAGGTGTTAAAGACCAACAGCACCTCCCCGATACTTTCTCCTTCAAATAGTCAGAAGGAAAAAGAACGGATGAGGGCGTAATTTATGACCGTGAGATTCAAGATGAACCACCTGATATGTTCTTATACCACTGGTGGGATCCATCCCACACGGCGAGATAGTCTGGATTTCAGTGAATGTTGACTTCTGTTGGGTTCCCAAAGGGGTCCTCAGTCCCCAAAGGGTTGAGGACTATTTCTAGAGGCAAGTGTCTTTTCTAAAGAGGGTAGGCAGAGGGAGGACCTCCGAGAGCCAGAGGGTTCAGGGAAGCAATAGGAGAGGACCCCACGACCGGCACAGACAGGGAGCTGTCTGCCGGGATGGAAGTGTCCTTCTCTGAGGTGTCCACCCCATGTGACCATTGAGCATTTGAAATGTGGCAAGTGCAGCTAAGGAGCTGAATTTTAAATTTCTTTAATTTTAATTTAAACTTAAATAGTCACATGGACAGCACAGCTTTAGATCTTCCTTTTGTGGCTCTGTGCGTTTCTCTGACCAGAGTCTGCCGATGCATAATTTCCAGCCATGGGAGGGAAGGACAGGCCTCTCTCACAGCAGCGGTGTGCATGGCGCATAGCAACGTGCAAAACACTTTTCTCATCTGTCGCCCCTTTCATAGCAGCCCTGGGAATACCTGGCATCGCCATCCCCTTTGACAGATGTGGACACTGAGGCTTGAAGGCAATGAGATGGAGAGGCCAGGATGCAGAGGGGATGGCCACGCTGACCACTTCCTATCCCACCTCTTTGCCCTGTGTGGACCTTCAACAGTATCTCATCTTCCGGTGCTCCTGCTTGGCCCGTGGACCCCGCGCGTTGGTGTGGAGCCTGTGAGTGGGGCAGAGACACGTGCCCCGCACCTTCTCTCCATTTCATCCCCTGTACTGGGGCGTTGTGTAGGTCCATGGCCTCTCTTCCTACAAGGAACAAACCTCTGCAGTCAGAGGTTTCTGACGTTTTCTTGCCTCCCACCTTGAAGACAATCCTGGGTGAGAAGGGCCATCCAGGGTACAGCCAGGCTTTGGAGCCCCTGTTTGGTCTCTGTTTGTTTTTTCCCTCCACTCTGTGCCACCTCCCCAGACATGAATGCCCCTGATCTGTCCTCGGAGTTAAGAGGTAGGGTGGAGGAAGGGAGAGGAGAGAGATTTGATTAATACATCCACAGCCAGATTGTTGGGTGGATTAATACATAACCCTCCCTATCCTCCATCCTCCTTCCATACTCCCATCCCAACCTTCTCCACCCATAATGGCTTTTTGTAAGAGTAGCCGAAACAGGGCAGTGCTTAGCCCAGAGTCTATCTGGCTTGCGGCTGGTGGAATTCGTAGCCTGAGATGGGGAGAGGATTTTGGATGGAGAAAGGTTTTTAGTACCCACGCTGCAAAGGCAACCACCCTCCTTCCTGGGCTCAAGAAGCTGAGCTGATTGAACAGGCAGGGGTTTCCTGGACGTTTAATGACTCTTGAAGGTACAAGGGCTGGGCCCGGTGGAGGGACTGATCCTCTTGTCACCATGCAGATTCTGCCCTTTCTTGTCACTGCAGGGATCTTTCCTGCTCATGGAAAGCATAATTTCTATAACCAAAAAAACCTGTTCCTTATTGAATGTTTGCCACGTGCCAGGCACTGTGTTAAATGTATAATGCCATTAACAGCATTTCTCAGAAGAGGGTACTTTTATTCTCAATTTATAGATGAAGACTCAGAAGCTTTTATAACTTGCCCAAGTCCTCCAGCTGCTCAGGACAGAATGGAAGAATCTCGCGGAAGGGCCCGTGAGATTCTAGGATCCGTTAGCATCATGCCATCTGCACCACCGAGAGCCACCACCTCACCCAAACCTTTTCCCTGTGTTCATTCTCCTTCTGGCCCTGAGCACTGGGCCCCCAGGCCCAACCATTCATCATTGTAGCAGATATTTGCAAACCACCCTGGATGCCAGTACCTGGGATCAGCATTATAACAAAAAGAAAAACAAAATGCATGTGGAATGGCCCCAAATCCCTTGGAGCTCACCTGCTTGGGGAGATGAAGGAAGACTGTGATTTTCTTCCTCTGGTGACCCCACACTCTCTGCTTTGGTTCACTCAACTCTGAGTCTTCACTTTTCCATCCATTGGCATCTGAAAAGTAGCTTATAGGGAAGAGAGGCTCATTATCTGGGACCAGGGTGGGGGACAGACAGGAGAGGGTTGGGGCACTAAAGTAGAGGCTTGGCAAACTATGATGTGACAGCGTGATGAATGGGACCCGGGGTTCTGGGGATGGGGGAGACGTTGCTCAAGCCCAAAGAAGGAAAATGAACTTGTGTGCATTTTCCTGTAATCACAGATTCCTCTGAGGGCACCAGGTTACTGGAGCATGTGTTTTGTAGTCATTGGAACAATTTGAGTGGATGTATATTGAGCATCTGCTCTGGCCAGTGCTGGCAGGTGCATTGGGTACCCAGATAGGAAGTCCTCAAGGAGGTCAGAGTCTGGAGGATACAGCAGACAGAAACAGGTAATTCTGATATGGGTACCATGTTGGAGAAGGAAGTAAGCAGGATGGGAGCACAGAGGAGGGATGCCTCACTCATCCCAGGAGGCGAGAGAAAACTAGCAATGGCTTCTTGAAAGGAGGGTGCCCAAGCTGAGTCTTAAGGGAATAATATGACAACAACAGTCTTGAGAACCATCTTTCCTCTTTGTGCCGCATTGTCTAGTGCTTTGCAAGACAAGCTACACTGGGATGACAAGGGGAGTGCTATGCTTTCTACACTCATTATTTCCTACCTAGACTTCCTGGTCTGGGGACTATTTCCAGAACTTTCTTGATTCCTCTGCTAATCCAGAATGTTCGTTCTTGTTGACTTGATGGTTCCCAAAACCATGAAATCACCCAGAAGTGATCTTCCTCAAAGTGAGTCTCCATTCAGGGTCCCTGCTCCATCGGGGGGTGGAAGTGCCCTGCCTTGGAGTCCCGTACTTAGAATATATTCTGTCCACATGGTTGCAGAAACGGTACAGCCCAACTGATCTGAGCCCAGCTAGAGGCCACATTCCTCCTTGCAGGCAAGGAATTCAGAACCTGTGCCCTCTCTCCCTTCCATCCTTCTGTTGTTCTTTTACCACCCACCCACTTGCTTCATCCTCTCCGGGGGACAGCCCAAATCCCGTTACCAGCATGGGTGATGGTGGCACTGGGAGGCCTTAGGATGGCCAAGTCCTGAACCCAGGGCACTGAATAAATGGATGCCCGCCGACATGCTCTCTGCTGGAATGACCAGAGACACTGTGTGTATCTTCATGCCAAGCAAAACTCCAATCAGCCTATATTCCAGAGGCAGCTGGGAAGAGCAGCAGGCCCTACAGATTCACAGCATCCTGGTCATCAGCTCACAGAAGGGGAGCTCCAGGGCCAGCCTTGGAGAAGATGGCAGGCGGCCTGTCATGGTGGGTGGGCCCCAACTGCAGAGGTAGGAGGTTTGGCTTCTGGTCTCAGCTCTGCCATTAACTCCCCGGGGTGCCTTCAGGCAGTTCTGTCCCTTCCTTGGGCCTCGTTTCCTCCTTTATCAAATGAGGTGTTGGACTTGGTGCCTATCTGTAAGATCCCTGCTACCTCCTTCGCTCTAGAATAACATGATTCTGAGTAGCCACAGCCAGGATTTCTGCAGGGGTCTTCGATGGTGTGTCCCCGTTGCTCTCTGCTCCCAAGCAAGAGCATTGATTGGGTGGAGACCACTGAGCAGGCCAGATTCCTGGCACAAAGTGGGTGGAGCATTGCTGTCTGTGGTCCACATGGGCATCAGACTATCAGAGAATGACTATGGGTTAGTTGTCACTTTACCATACCCCTGGGTTCCCACAGAGCTCTCAACCGCCCAGGAAAGGAAGCAGACCCTGGAAGCACCCAAACCTCCATTTCCAGGAAGGATGGAGAGCCAGTCTCACAGGGATGGAGCCCATATTGTTGGTCCAACTGGAGAAGGTAACAAACAGTTGGACCGGTTGTGCCCCCCAAGCTGTGGGCTCCCTGGCAATGACTTCTGAGCTGTCTCTCTTTTGCTTGTTGGGTGAAAGTTCCAATGCATTTTTCTTTTTTATGACTTGATTAAGGACACAATAAACCCTGGCCATGATTTTTAATCTATCTGCAGTAATATCTCTCAGTTCTAATTTCAGGGATTAGCTTGTTTTCAAAACACAAAATGAAGGACAAACCTGGTCCCGTAGTTGCCTAGCCTTGCCAACACAGCCGTAACCACCACCCACCATTGACAAACAAGCTACTAGCCACACCTGCGTGTCAGTACCATGGGAAGAAGCCCCGAGACCATCGGACTGAGAGGCAGAGCATTAGGGATTTCAATTCTGCTTTATTTTCAACTTGAAATGGAGGAAAACAGACAAAAAACAAATAAGAAAGCTAAACAGTTGCGTGAGAGCTAGCAATTTGCTGGATTCCCGATGACAGACACTGCATTATCATAATTGTCTCTTCTACATGATAGGACAGGAAAATAATAATGTCATTTTATTTATAGCTGGGGTGGCCCCTTTATGAGAGTCATATAAGTTTCTGCCAAGTGGAGTAGGTCAAATGACATCTTTTGATCAGGCCTGTCCAAAGAGATCAAAGATGAATGGCAGGTAATGGATACCCAATGACAAACCAAATCTAAAACAGAAATAAGGCTGCCAGAGCCTGCCAGTTACCCATTAAAGGCCCGCCTAAGGAAGGCAGGCTGCTTGACACGTTGGCCGAACACGTAAATCAGCTAAGCGTCAGTGCTAAAATTGTGTATTATCATTGGAAATGGCTATTATTTCCTCAGTAACATTTCTGTTTAGGCTTTGTTTGTGTACGACTGACCCGCAGTCAGAAGTGGAGTTGGAAGGAGGCAAGCCCAATGGGCTGATGGGGCACCCTTGGCTTTGGCCATTACCTGGTTTTAATTGTGGGATCCTGATGGGGCATCACCCGTGCCCCTACCTTCTGCTCAGGTGGAGAGGTGTTAACGTTTACAGGTAGGAGGGTGGGCTGGCCCCTTGGCCCTGACCTGCATGTCTCTGTATCCTCTGCGTCACTCCATCTTCTCCTGTCTTCCCAGACATATGCACTTGGGCCCATCACAGGCCACACAGAGCCCAGAACTTTCCCAGAACACAGGGTAAGCAGAAGCCCAAGCAGATGGAAAGACGAACAATGACACCAGTTCCTACCCAGGCTGAGGGGGCAGGGTGGACAGTGCCTGTTCACGCAGTCACTACAGTTTACACATACAGACATGGGTAGAGACGGCTTCCAAAATTATGGAAATAAATGCTATTTTTTCCCCTTGAGCACTTGAGTTATGTAATTAAGTTGGGCTTTGTAGAGATGTTATTTAAAAGGCTTTGGTGGGAAACAAAATCTATCTTTCTTTGTTTTTGTTTTTAGCTTGCGGGGGTGGGACGGGGTGAAATACAAAGAAATATTCAAAGAAATATTTGGAAACAAGGGCTCCAGAAACTGCAGGAGAGAACTCTAAATCCTCCTGTCCCAGGGGATGCACAGGTGGTGCTGTGGGTAATTTTTTATTCTGCAGCGTATGCTGGAATGTTAAAAAATATTATTAAACATTGAAATGAGTACACTAGTTAGCTAATTAGTATGTTTCTCTTTCTTTTAATAATCCCGATGCGTTTCCTTTCTTTCCTACCCCCATTTTTATACATGTGGTAACCCTAAAGAACATATTTAGAAACATAATTAGTTATAATTAGAAGCAAACACATCTAGCCCAGGGTATCTCCAATTTATTATAAAGAATTGCAGGTAACGGTGGCAGCGGCAGAAAGCTAGGTTGTCTACTGCCTAGTGAGAATTGTGGTTTTACACACACGTGCACACACACACGTGTACACCTACACATGCATGTGCGCACACATGTACCCTCTCAGGATCAAGGAGTCGCTTTTGCATGGCTCTTGAAAGTTTCATAGGCCTCACGTTTCTCGATCATTCTGCATTAACTCTATCTTTAAGTACCGGAGACACTATGTCAGAGTCGTAGCATCATTCCTTGGTGATGAGAAGAAGACAGATATTTGACTGTGAGGCCTCTTGGCAGGAAATTTGGTAGTGAAGTCCCATCCAATTTGTCAAGCTCAGAAGTGGTCTCTGCTCTGCAGGAAGCTTGCAGCCTGGCCCCGGCACGTCACCTGTCTGGGAGACACCTCGCAACTCCATCTGAAGTGACAGGCTGCATATGCAGGGCCGTCCTGGGAACCGGGCCGCCATGTTTTCGGTCATTTGCTGTGGGGGGAGGGCACACGGCTCCTCTGACAGGCAGGCAGTCACCTTTGACATTTGACCCTGCGCTACAAAAAAGCCCAGACCCCCTTTGGTGGCTTCCACCCCAAACCTCTATGTAAATGAAAGTTTAAACAAATCCGTGCTCATGCTGGCTTTCAAGGGCGAATTTTTTTTTTTAATTTCTCTTGAATTATGTAAAGATGCATCACAAGATATTTACGAATTTTTTTAAAAACAGATATTCTTTTTATATACTGATAAAATTGGAAACTTGGAAGCATATTTGGCAAGTGTAAACAGATGGTTAAAGATATTTGCTGGGAAGTATCAGAAACAGTTATTCCTGACTTGCCTGCTTGGCTAAACATTACTCTGAAAAGTCAACTCACAGGGCACAAAGCAGGAGATCGGGTCCCCCTTTGCTTCTAAACGGAGCGGGCCAGGGCACTGTTTCTATTCTTTATCACCATGCTATAGGTAAAACCTGCCCATGGAAGCCTCTTGTCTTTTCACCTATACAGACTTGGTAAGGGGCTCTTGAGCGACTGAACAGAAGGCTTCTGTGTTGTCTCCTTACGTCAGGATGCCTCCCTCAGAGGAAGCCGGGCATCCTTCACCTTTTTCCAAGTAAGGTGTGGAATTAGCACTTTTCCTTTGCTCTGGGGAACGCAGTCATTTTATTCATAACAGCTCCATGCTAGGAGGTTTCCTTCAAAGGCAATGGATGTGAAGTTGCATAAAGGAAATTACTGGGAAGAAAGGAAGAAGAAACTGACATGCCGCCTTTTTTTTAACCCCTATCCAGAGAGCAGAATTCACCCCACAAAACATTTCAAATAACGAAATCAACAGTGCAGGAGATTTAGCAGAAAGCATAGAATTTCATGAAATTGTCTTCTAGCCCGATTTGTGGTGTCTGTGTATGTGGGTAGGGGGGTTGACTGGAGGTTGGGCGGGGAAGGGGAAGCTGCCGTATTTTTTACCAGCGTATAAAACACAAATGCTCGTGGCACTTGCTAATCTGAAATGCTTTTAGGAGAATTGTTCAGTAGCAATAATCTGTCAACAGATTACAATTTTGCTTAATTTTAATGTGGCTAACTTAAGATGGTTGTATAGGAAATTTATGCAACTGATCACAGTTATTAAATTACTGCATCTGCAAAGGAAGCAATCAAACCCCTTATTACAGTTGCTGTGAGTGAATGCTAAATGTCAAGGAGTTACCAGTGCGCTGCGGGGAATCACGCTCCAGTTAAAGATGCATAAAATATCAGCACTTTTTTAATGCTTGTGCATTCAACAAAGACTCCCATCATAATTAACTGGTATGGAAATAAATAATTTTTACAAACTACCTTAGAAACAGTTGTGCTACAGTTTTTGTCAAAGTCTGCTGCTCTCCAGCGATATTTAAGCCCTTAGACACGCTTCCCTCTAACTCACATATGCTATAAAATATTTAAATCTCACAGAGAGGTTTGAAAATGATATTATAAATCCAACTCTCAGTGCTAAAAAGGAATTTATGATGATTAATTTAATTATACGTTTTAAGGTTTTGATATTTTAAAAACTTGAGATTAATTTTTTTGGTTGTGGTCCCAGTTTGATAGTTTGGGGAAAGGGGCTGCTGTCTGTAAACAGCTGAAGACGCGCATAGGAGCTGAGCTTAGCCAGAAAGGTGGAGAGTGAGAGTTCTGGGCACAGCAGCTGTGGCCAGACAGCTGGGTTCAGATCCTGGCCCTGCATGATTAGCTCTGTCCCCTTGAGCAAGTTTCTCAGAGTCCCCATCTGTGACATGCGAGTGGGTCTTACCATTCACAGTTCCTCAAGCTTCTTGGGGGGAGTACGTGGGGGAGGGCGTGGAGGGACCACGGTGAGCACCTACCCCTGGCGAGGCCTCGCTGGTACCTGGTTATCGGTGTGAAGGCCCCTACCTGGATGCTCACGAGGGCTCCATCTTTCTGATACCCGTTCACTTTTGCTGGCAGGGATCACAGCTGTAACAGAGGGCCCCAGTTCATCCCTGCCAGTGCCTCCACATTCAGTGGAGGGCTGCGGGGTTTTAGAAATCTGGCTTACAAAACCTTGGGACCTTTCTGGGCATGAAGTACTTGGCTGAGGGGGAGGGAAGCAGACAGGGGTGGAGTGAACAGCTGCTCCAGTGCTTAAAGGGCAGGCCTCACCCCTGAGCTGATTTGGTCCACTCAGCGCTCCCACCGTGATGGATCAGCTGGACCCTAGGAAAGTTGAGTTGTGAACAGAATCCCCCTCCCCACCAGGGACTCTGGGCCGTGGTGCAAGGCTGCTGGCTGCCCTGTGGACGGAGTGCCCCTGTCCAGCCAGGCCTGTACCATCCTCTTGAGAGAGAGGGTGCAAACCGGGCCTCTTGTGGGCACCGTGGAGAGGAGTCCCTTTACAAGTTTCTGGGTGTGCGGCCGACAGCCCAGGGGTCCTTGATCTCTTCCCAGAGAGTTTCAGGGGTGATGCTCTGGAAAGGATGCTTGTTTGCCAGGAATCAGATGTTTAAATAGCAGACCCTGTCCGTGAGGATGACTTTCTCTTGCCTGGTGTGTTCATTTGGTGTCAGTGTGTTTGGAATTGTTTGTTCAAATTTATTTAAAGGATAACTTTGTAGGGCAATCAGATTCATGCAGATGTCCATTTGTGCGTATATAGATGGCTGTGTGCATATGTGTTTATGTATATGCATTTGTATGTGTGTATATGTTTACATATGTATGTATGTGTAGTCTATATAAAGACATGAAAATGAACCCAAGTCACTTCACTCATCCGTCACATCTTATTCCATCAGACAAGCAATGGGGCCCTCAGAATCCACCCCCACATTTGGCTTTTTTAGACTAGAACCTTGGCTTCTGGATGCTCCCGTTTTGGCCTGTGGTCTCTTCAATTCAGATCTCTCCTCGAGTCTGGAGGTACGTTTTGAGGATGGTTGTGGCAGCCCTTCGCGTTATTTCTTCTATAGGCGAATACACACTTCTAACGGTCAATCAGGGAAATGTCTGTATGTTTGGGAATGGGGAGGAGACAGCTTTTACTTAAAGCGTTTGGAATATAGAATCTCTTCAAAGGAACTCATTTTGTTTTCCATATAACTTAACACTGATTTCTGAAATAACCACAAACATCAGATCCCCTGGCCTGACTATAAATCCGTGTGAGTCCTTTGATTTTCTGCGTGTCCTGCGTATTTCCTGTCTAGCAGGTTGGATGTGATGTGGCGTCTTGTGTCTCCTTCACGCCAGCACAGTTGCTGTAGCCGAGCCTTCCCAGAGCCCAGGTCACAGGGGTCAGCCCTGGCCCCTGGGCACTTCGGGGAGCGTGAACAGCGCTCAGGGACTGCCCGGTCACCCCTGTGCGGCAGCGTTTGTAAGCTTGCCTCTCAGAACCCTGAGATGCCCAGCGAGCGCCATCCTGCGCAGCCCAGCCCTGCGGCTCTGTCTTCCGAACGGGACGGACTCGCTTGTGGAGAGGACGTGGCTTCAGGACCCCTTGCCCGCCTTTCTGAGGGTTGCAACTGCTCTCACGTGTTTGCAGGGCTGGAATCTCTGCGGGCTGGCTCACAGTCACCGTAACTAAGACGTCCCTGGTGTCGCCTGTGGAAGGGGCCCAGGAGACATGAGTTCCAAACCTGGTGTTCCTTGGCCAGCTGTGCGTCTCACGGCGGCACAGCCTTCTCATCTGGGAGGTGGGGGAAGCCACCAAACCTACCTCATGGGGTGGGTGAGGAGAGCACAGAGTGCTTAAAAACAAAAAATATCAAAACATCCTAGCGGGCATCGTCACCACCATTATGGATTGGCACATCAGGTAAAACCCAGGCTGTGTGGTTTCCCGGGAGCATTTAGAAGTACCTTTTCCAGTGCCCTGGGTTCCCTCCGACCCGACCCTCTCTCACCTCCCACGGGAGCCCCGCAGGTGGGCCTTGCAGCGCCCTCCACCGGGGTGTCCCCACTCGATGCCCAGCACGGGACTAGAACCTTCCCTCTGGACCCGGCTGGCTCAGCTGGACATCTCCAGGCCCCGTGCCGTCATTTTGGTTATTTCCACGTCGCCCTGATTGTGGACACATCTGTGTGATCAGGATGCAGTGTTTGAACGGCGCCCCATCCCGGCTGTTGCCGTCTAAGTTCTCATTCCAACAGCTGCCCCTGTGCACCTGCTGTTTGCCTTGTCAAATAAGGTGACATTGGACGTGTGGCCCACCGCAGCCAGGAGGCAAGCGGATGCCGCTTTTCCCTTGGCTTCGAGGCTTTCCGGGGACTAAAGAGGGCCCTGTCATCCCCTCTTAGGGGAAGATGGGATCACGATCCCTCCCATGAGACTTGGGCGTCACCCGCTTCTTTTCAGCTGGATGAGTCGAAATCCCCCCACCATCCATTCCACTCGCACAGGCCCGCACCCAGCCTTCTCCCCATCGCTCCTATTGTAGCCAAGGGGGGAAAAAGACTTTTAAGGATTTGCTAATGGTAATGGAAACTATTCTGATATAGCATTAAGGATTTTGCTCCTGAAATGTGTTTAATGTAAATATGCTGTCAGAGACCCTTCAAGTAATTGACACGAGCAGATGATTAGCAGTGCTCTCAGCGGTGTTTTTGCATAATCTTACATTTTGACAGAACTCCTCAGTCACGTTTTATTGTCAGTGCTCCACCATCAGGAGGACTTCCTTCCCCGATAACACTTACTTTGTCCTGATGCGTCTTGTGAGAGGTCATTTCACTGGTTCTGCGTGCGTGGAGGGGCATCATTGCCAGGTTTGGGGATTTGTCTTTCTATCAAGAAACGCTCTTAAAGAGTAGACTTTTCACCAACTTGGAAGAAATCGGAGGTGCCACTTCCCGGCCCTGACCTGGGCTTGAGGGACAGCGGCAGGCTGCCAGGGGGTCAGCTCCTAGAGAGCTGAGGGGCCTGGCATGGGAGGCCAGTGGTCGTTGTCAGCAGGAGAGAGGCCTGGGCGTGACCCCCGTGCCCACCGCTGCCCTGTGGCCCCACTCCCAGGAGGTCGTCCTCTGCAAAGCTAGTTGTAACCTACTTTCCGAGCTGGGCTTTTTTTTTTTTTTCCCATGTTGAATTGAGTTCATCTTTGGTGATGCAAAAAAAAAAAAAAAATGGTGTTCAATTATAATCATATCTAAGTGCCCCAAATTAAACTGCCCTGATCCATAAGCATTCATAACGGCATACAGTTAAGTTACATTAACAGTCAATATAATAAACCTTCACCTTTATTGAAGCTGCTCTTGTTTCTACAGCAGTTCTTTAATCTATCTCAATAGATTTCTGGTGTACAGCACTTATAGATTTGGCCAGTGACAAGGGTTAGAGTAGTCTTGTAGAACATTTACTTGTAGCTCTGAAAAGCCCACATTCATCAGAGGGTGAAGTCAATCAGATTGTACCAGGATCAATGGAAGGCTTCTGGGATCCCTCTTAGGCTTGTAACGTGTTCACCTTCTATGGAGAGGATTCACACACACACACAGAGACATACACACACACACACACATACACATATACACACATACACACGATCTCTCTTTCACACACATACACCCCTCTGTCTTAAAGCCATTTATCTCTGAATGTCAAATTGCAATAATTAACCATTATTGATCTTAAATTCAATTAACTTCATTAACACAGGTCATGATGAGGGTGCTTGTAAGGGAAAGGCATTTGACAAGTGTCTTTGCTCCTGTGACATCCCGTGTTCCTGGTGGTGGCTACAGACTCTTCAGACTGTCTCCTCAGAGAGGCATAAAGGGCCGCTCTGAGACGTGGGCCCAGGACTGGGCGAGGGATCCACCCCAGGGGGCTTGTGCAGCAGGAGAAGAGGGGCCGCAGGGTAGCATTCGGGCACCCTTGCGAAAGATAGACAAGGGAACCTATTATGCACACATATAGCTCATTTCCAGTGGTGGGGGGATGCTGCCCCAGGTGCCCGCCCCGCCTCTCTCCAGAGAATGCTTTCCCATACGCTGCAGCCTTGTCACAGCGATGTTCAGAAACTTCCAGGGTTTGCTTGCCTCAAAAAGCAGCCTTTCCATTTGTATTTTTACATGAAGAAAACTACTTTCCCTTTTGACCAAGGAGAAGAGAAGAAACCCAGATCCCACAGTTGGGTCTGGCAGAGGACTCTGGACACCCGCACCGTGTGACATTTGCTCCTTTACTTCCTATGCATAATTTGTTGTTCAATTTTCACTACAGCCCCGCAAGGAAGGTGATATCACCCCATTTTACCAAGGACTGTATGCCACGCTTTTCAAAAATGAGGGGACCATCCCTCTGTGTCCTCACACTTAAGCAGGATCTCTCAATGTCTACGCAGGAGAGGAGCAGTGAGATAAAGTGGGAGAGGCCTAACTTCTGACCGCCCATCCTAGTTCTGAGTCCTAGGAGTCCTGAGGTCTGCCTCCATCCCCTGATCTCTGTCTCTGAGCCTCCATCTTCCCACCTGTTAAATGGAGCCCCTGATGTCCCTTGCCCTCCCGGGTTGTTAGATAGCTGGGTGGAGATCCTGCACAGGGAGGTCCCCAGGGATACAAAGCCCCCCAGGGGTGGGGTCGTCCCGTGAGGCACAGCCGCAGGGAGATGGGATGCTCCTGGCCCTTGACCGTTCGTTCTTCGTTTTTAATTCTTTATGGAAACGCCGCTTGGTGCTGAAGTGTCTCAAGGAAACAACACAAAACAAACAAAAAAGAGCAAGAGGAAGTCTGCCTTCCATATTTGTGACGTCTTTTCCTTTGAAAGTTTGATTCAATTCAAAGGATTTACCAAGCACCCAGCCTGTGCCAGGCCCCATGCGGGGGGCTGTGGAGACAGTGTCCTTGCCTGCCCGGGCCCAACCCACTGTGGAAACAAGTGACTGTAGGATCCCTGAAAGGTGGTGAGCATGTGGAGGTCAGGAGGATAGGCTTGGGGTGGAGGGGCCAGCAAAACCCCAGCCAACATGGGACTTCAGCTGGGCATCTGGAGGTGAAATGTTTCTGGTCACGTGAGCAGAGCTGCAGAGGGACCTTCCCTGGGTACACAGGAAGCACCAGGGGAGCCGGGAGGTGCTGAGATCACAAAGGTCCCACGGCCGCCCGAGGAGTGGCAGTTATCCCGGAGGCCATGGGCAGGGAGTGCCACTGGGTCCTCCCCACCACGCCAAGCACGGTGTCTGCTGAGCCGTCTCAGGAAATGCCTGCTGGTCCCTTCGCGGAGGGATAGGTGTTTGGAGGCTGTTTTAGGAGCATTGTTTCTGGGGCTGTCATTAGGGAATAGCAGGGGACAGCCAGGGACACATCTTCTGGTTTATTGTGAGGAGTCTCCCTCATCCCCTCAAAGCCTGGGTGTTTCTTGAGCACCTGTGTTAGACTCAAAAAATCCAGGCTCTAGAGCTTTCCTTTGGCCCTAGGAAGGGGCAGGGCAGAGGAAGGGGGAGTGGAATAAACCACACAGCGTGCCTCTGTGCACCACGTGGTTGACTCATTCAGCCTTGAGAGGTTACACTGCAGACCTCTCACCGAGCCCTTCCCCCCCCGCGCCTGTCACACAGACACCTGTCCCTGCCATGTTCATCTCAGGGCCTCGGGAGAGGCGGTCGGGTGATCGCAGAGCCGCACTGAGGAGAATTGAGGACTCTGCCCTGTGAGGGGTTGGGGCTCACCTGGGTGTCAGCCCTGACTCTGAAGGAAGACCCACTGGTTCCCACCTGTGGTTGGGGGCGCATGCCCCATGGGTGCTTTGGGTGTCGCTGCAGCCAGATGCCCGGGTAGCCCAGTAGCCTTTGAGGCTGGTGGAAAAGTGGCTGCCACCTCCTCCTTCCACTAAGGTCAGTGGTTTTAGCACAAAGTTCCCCCCTGTCTCTCTTTTCCCACAGTCCATCATGACTCTCCTCACCGAGAGTGCTGATGGGCGGAAGGAAGCAGAGGCCGGAGCTGCTGACGGGCTTGTGGACATCCCACCAGGCTGGTCCCTGAGGCCTTGTGCCTTTGCATCCAGCCCCCAGCGCAGGAGCCCACTCTCACCCATACACCTGCCGTCCCCGAGTAAGTGTCCCAGGAGAAAGGGACTTTGCCTGCCTTATTCTTTGCAGACGGTGCCCAGTACAGAGCTTGACACACAGCAAGTGCTTACTAAAAATAAATTTCCTTTCATACTTCTCAACATTTCACAATGCATTTATGAATGTGTGCTTGTGAAAATTTCAGACCATGTAGAAGAGAGGCCCTTTTCTCCCCCTCCTCCTGCCATCTTCCTCCGCAGCAATGGTGTCCCCCTCTGGCACCCAGGGAACGCCCCTCACATCTCTGCTAGGATCCTTTTCCTGGGTGCCCGTCACACAAGCTCACACGCCAGCTCACACAGAAAACAGGGATCAGTGTTTGTGTTTCTGAGACTTCTCCCCGCCAACACTTGACAGTATGTCTTAGAGACCATTCCACATTAGAATTTAGAGAATTGTCTCATTCTTTTAAAGTCAACTTTTCATTCAGTATAATACACAAAAAGACAGCAAACAAATATGGGTGTAGAGGGAGATGAATTTTCCCCAGATGAACACATCCATGTAACCATGGCCCAGATCCAGAAGTAGAACAGTTCCCGCACCCTGGGAGTCCTTGGTGCCCCCTCCCAGTCACCCCCTCCCAATGGAACATCACAGATTAGTTTTGCCTGATTTTGAAATTTATGTAAATGAATTCAAACAGTATATTTATATTATCTTTCTTGTATTGTGTCTTTCCCTTAATATTATTTGTAAGATTCTTCCAGTTGTTTTGGATAACAATTTGTTCATTTTCACTGCTGTGTACCATTCTGTTGTGTGGGTAGGCCACAATACCTTTATCCTTGCACTGTTGATGGACATTTGGGTTGTTTCCAGTCTCTGTTATTATGAAGGATGTGCCAAAGGATATTATGGTCCCAGTCTTTTGGTGAGATGTGTATGCATGTCTGCTGGGTAGAGATCCAGGAGGAGAACTGCTATGTCACAGAGTGTATGTATGTGTAGCTTTAGCAGATGCTGCTAAATAGTTTTTCAAAGTGGTTGTTCCCATTTATACAGCAGCAGCCTCTGGAAATGAGAGTTCCAGTTGCTCCACATCTTTGCTAACACTGTTATTTGTCTCTTATCATTCTTGTGAACTGCTGAATATTATTTCATGGTACGGACGTTCCTTAGTTTGTTTATCCACTTTTATGGTATTAGAAGAAATGTTCCTGAGAACCCCCTTAAACACAGAGGGGTTTTTTTGCACATGTGTATTTCTGTAGTATAGATTCCTAGCTGGATCAAGAAGTATAACAGATTTTCAATATTGATACATGCTGCTAAATTACCCTTCATAAAATGGCCATGACAAGTAATACACGAGCCACTAGTGAGAGTGCCACTCTCATTACGTGTTGCTGTTTTAAGTTCCTTTTTTCTCCACAACCCCCTTTTGAAGGATGGTGAGGTGTTGAGGGTTCTTGAATCTAGCACAAGAAACACCTAAGTCAGACTGTATAAAAATGAGTGAGACAGGGTATTGAAAGGAAACATGCAATGTGACACCGACCAGCCAACAGGTATTATTTATATATTGGTTGGGGGCAACCTATTTTAATAAATAGAAATGAAGTTGAAATCTATGGGCATTTATACATTTCGGTCAAAATTATAAAACATTTGAAACTTTATTTTTTTCAAGCTGACTGGGAAGATTACATCCCTGTCCTGGATGTGACCTATCCATTCAAATGGTAGTTACATGTGTATTAGCAGACCTGGGTGTATACTCAGTCAGTGCTGGCTGAGTGCTGGTTGTGTGCTGGGCAAATGATGCCTGAGTGCTAGTTGAGTGCTGGGTTGTAACTGGCCAACTGCTGGCAAGGCTGCCAGCTTCAGGAAGGTCTCTGTCCAGGTGGCTACCATGCTGGTTGCCCAGTGCAGTGAGGGAAGGGCTGGGCTTCTCTGGAGTCGTTGAGAGCATCCTCTTTCCCGGTTTTCCCTGTGAGCATAAAATGAGGAACCTTGTTAGGAAACACTTAGTGTTTTGTGCAGTGGTAGTGAGGGGACGTGAAGAGATGCGTGTGAAACAGGAGGGCACTTGGGGCTGCTCTGCCTACATCTGAGAGCGTGGGGGAAGCTGGTGGGAACTTCTGCCTGAGGTTACACTTGGTCTGCGTGGTTCTTAGACTAAGCAGCGCCTACCAAACTCTGTGAATTCGACCAGGAGTTACTCAGAGAGCTGACCTGCCAGGCTGCGTGAAGGGTGCAGAGGTAAGGAATGCCTGGTCCCTGACCCTGTAATGTATATGGAGAGACCATTTGTGCATGTACTTAGCCACTGTAAAAACTATGAGAGATGAATGCCAGTAGGGATATTCAAATAATAATGCCAATAATCGTTCCTGTTATTTCTCTAGAACTTAGAGTTTAGAGGACTTTTCCATCCATTGTCTCATCTCTGAGATTAACGAGGTCAGTTTCAGAGAGACGGGTGAGAAAGGATTTCCTGGGGGGAGGTGGAATGAGCAGGGTCTTGGAGGGCAGGGCTGAGGATGTGAAAAGATGAAGCATCATATACAAAATGGAAGAAACGGCGTCAGCCAAGGCAAGGCCAAAGCAGCATTATTAGGGAAGGTTAGTGTGTATGTCTGAGGGAGGTGGGCAGTGGAAGATAAACTTGGAAGGTAAAATGGAGCTTCGTTATGCCGGGCTTTGAATATCAAGCTAAGAAGTTTGTGTGGGTGTGTGATCACAAGGGCATTCCCTTGTGATCTATGTAACCAGGGCCATCTTGGCCACATAAAAGTAAAGCCCATGACTCTGAGCTGTTTATTTTGGTAACTTCTTATCCCTAACCCTAAAGCGTCTAGAGTATGTATTTAGTATTGTATACATGTTGGATGAAGGGATGGGTTTTTTGGTGGATGGATGGATGGTAGATGGGTAAATGGGTAAATGGATAGATGGGTAGATGATTAGGTAGATCAATTGCCTCCTCTTCCAAGTAAATCTTGATTACTCTTTCAAAAAAATCATCCACTGACCTTCTCCCTACTACAACTCTTTAGATGCTATGGGGAACAGCCAGTAAAGCTCAGGGGAATTTTGAGTTGTATATCTACAGCCCATTTTGAAGAGGACCATTGTAAGAACTGTCCCAAATTTTCCCCAACCCATTGCCCTATTTTCAACTGTAGTTTCCCTGGGTCTTGAGATCACTGAGTGCGCAGACAGGTAAGAGTTCCACTTTGTTCCACAGCTGCCTCATAGGGGACCACAAGCTACCCCATGAGGTCATTCTGTCCTCCTCCAGGAGATCCTATGCTCCAGAGCTGAAGGTGTGTAAGGCATAACTCTTCTTAGCCATTATCGAGATTGACCACTGTTTATGGTGTCCCAGCGCATCCCCTGCCCCTAATAATTCACCCGAGTCCTATTTGCTGCTGTCTGAAATCCCACCAAGGTGAGAGAATGTGTTCTTTGGATGAAGTTACTCTTAAAATTTACTAGATCCATTACAGATTAGGATTTACCTTATGGGTTTTGTGGAATAACAGAGAAAAAGGCTATAGGGAAGAGGTTCAGACCCTAGAGTTTTGTTTTTTTTTTACTCCAGGTAGGCAGGAAACTAGGAAATATATGGAGCTCAGAAATAGAAAAGGGAATATGGCGCCCACAGCAAGCTTTACTTCCTTCGCCACTCTTGCAAGGACTTACCTTCAGAAGCCATGCTTTGCCTGATAAACCATCACTGCTTCCTAAGCCGAACTGACTGGAGTGTCAACCTAGCCACCCCCATCAACACAGGGATTAAGGTTCTGCCTTGTCAGCTCCAGGGTGGGTTAAGCACTCCTGTGGGGCACGGAGAGTGAGAGTATAGGTCCTCTGTGAGAGATGGGTGTAGAGACCACTGTTGATTCACCCAGTGGTTCATATGTGCTTGAAGCCAAGGACAGAGGTGACTCAGTTGGTCCCCGAACTAATATTTATTTACTCTCTATTATCTGAAGGTTTGTTTGAGGCAATTGCTTTGAATGTGAGCGTGTCCTTGATACGTTTATTTTTCTTTGCGGTGAGGCTGCAGTAGGATGAGTGTGGTTTCAGAACTGAGGGAGCTGGCTTCCCTCTCTGATCTCAGTAGCTTCCCAGCTTCCTGGCTTCCTCTTTGTCTGATCCATCTCTCCCGTGGGGAGGGTCCTGAGAAGGGGAGGGAGGTTGTTCAGAGGGGCTGCTGAGATGGCTGAATGAGTCCTTTTCTCGGCAACAAGAATCCAAGGAGACAAGCCCCGGAAGTGTCTTTCTTGACCCGGTGGGCAGTGGCGGCTCCAGGTTCGGCTTCTGGGGGCTCCCGGCCTCGTGTTCACCACCACGTCTAGAGGAACAGGACTTGGCCTGGATACCGAGTCTTCAGGACGGGCTGGGGTTTCCAGCAGCGGGGAGGTGTCCCCTGGGCCTTGCTGTCATTGGCCTCCTAGAGAATCAGCAGCAGCCCATTATGGCCTGAACAACCACTGGCCACTCTGGCTCTGCTGAAGGGTGACGTTGCCTTATTCACGCTGGCTTGATTCACCAATCAGCTAATGCCATGCCTTTCTTGGCATGAAAGCATCGCAGCTTTATTAACACAGTGATACCCAACTGAACAAGCATTCATGTCGCACATTACATCAAATTAACATGTACAAAATTAATATTCCTGACCTTGCTAGTGGGAAGAACAATCAATCTAGGGGAGGTTGTCATCCCGCCGCGGCCAGCCTTCCGGAGAAGTCCTGACCATTATAGCTTCAGCCACCATTTCCTTCCCCCACAGCCAAGCCTCGCACCCTAGCCTCCCTGCCCAGCTTTGGCCCTTTGGGATTCTCCTGGTTCCTGGGAGGCCCCTGGTCTCCCTGGTACCATCCAAGAATGCCATTCTCTCTTTGTCCCCAGAGACTGCGACCTCTGTCACACCAGATGGCTTGGGTGACATCTCTTGTGACTCCAGGTGGCCAGGTGGATGGAGAGGACTTGTGTTCTCTGCCGGGTTGTGACCTCCTGGGTACCAGCCATGAGCACTCCTCTAGAATCAGTTTTCTTTCTCTGCTGCCTATTTAATATCCTAACGGAGGCCCAACAACTCAATCTAATCACCTTGATATTACCCAGCGCGTTTAGCTAAGCTCCCCTCCTCTCCATCACTCACTTCCTTCTGCCATCGCCTGGCTCTCTTGGCACCAAAAGGAAGTCTCCCATCAGAGCGCTGCCCCTTGGAACCCCCTCCCAGTCAGCAGCCAGCAGGACGTACCCCATCTGGATTTCCACCTTCTGCAGGACCCCTAAGCATCAGGGAGCTGGGAGCTGCCTGGAGGGTAAATGTGTTGGTCATCGCTGGCCCAGGTCTGAGCACCCTGCCTGTCTCATTGCTTCTCACACCTTCCAGAGATCCTGGCAGCTCATTTTAGGGGCTCTCAGAACACCGGGGGATAACTCTGGGCCCCAAATCAGGCTGCACCAGACAGGGAAGATGCTGCCCATGTGGCTACACTCACAAAGGAGCCCTCCCGTCCCTGTCACAATTAGATGTGCAACACATGCGCACAGAAGAGAGACCTGTGTAAAGAAAACCCAGAGGGGCACAGTGCACTTTGCGTGAGCCCTTCGTAAAGCAGAAATTCTTGTGTAGAATGGATCAATCTGTCTAGAGTTTCCAGGTGTGTTTAGAACAAGGTGTAATTTAAGTGACCTTTTTCTGGGAACTTTGAGCTCTTTCTCCCGTGAAGAGATGACTCAAGGCAGAAGCTGACCTGAAGTGGGGCTGCACTCAGCCCGGAGGAGGTGGCCAGGCTGGGGGCCGGAGGCTGCAGGGACACTGGCAGCCAGA
Source organism: Eubalaena glacialis (assembly GCF_028564815.1). Classification (NCBI taxonomy): domain Eukaryota; kingdom Metazoa; phylum Chordata; class Mammalia; order Artiodactyla; family Balaenidae; genus Eubalaena; species Eubalaena glacialis. The sequence continues at coordinate 49,639,476 of NC_083733.1, read as the reverse complement.
GGGCTGTGGGCCTCTGGTGGCTGCTCCCGCGGAAGGTCACCTGACTCTAACCACGCCCCCGGGGTGGGCGGAGACTGGGAATCAAGACAGCGGGGGTAGTGGCGGGTGTGGCTGTGGGTAGAGCCGGGCTTGAGGACGGCCCAGGCCTGGGGGGAGGCGCGTGCTGGGTCAGGGATGTTAACTTCGTACCCGTGAATCCGATGGATGTCTCCTCCTTCCTCTCCCTCCTTTCCTTGCTCTTCATTTCCCTCCCTCCTCCTTCCCCTTCCTCTCTGGCTTGCTTCCTTTCCCCCAGCCCACACCTTCAGGCTGCCAGAGGGATGGGGAGCACAACCCGTGCCCCGTGGGCACCTCTCACCTCAGCAGGGCTCTCTGCTGGTCCCCGCTGCCCCTCTTCCTGAAAGGCAGCTGAAGAATCTGGATGTCTGGGATCCATCACCTCAGAGGCCTGTCTTGGCAAGCGTAGGACTCAGCCCAGAGGCCGTCCCAGGACCCGCCTCCTGGGTGTGGGGACTGCAGGATGGGCCCGTGTACTTCCGTGGAGTCTGTGCACCTGTGCTCGTAGAGCCCTTTTCACTTGGGAAAGCCCTTTCTGCTCACTGCTTGTGACTTCCTTGTTGTTTTGCAAACACCCGGGAGGCGGGTGTGGCCTCAATTGTGCCCCCACCCCCCACCGCCCCCATTCGTGGGGAAAAAAACTGGATCCCAGAGACTTGAAGTCAAGTCTCATGGTCACATGGACACCATGGGGCAGAGCAGGAGCCGAGACCCGGGTTCATTGTCTGCGACATCACTCAGTTGAACAGAAAAACGCACAACACAGGAACACTAACAAAAACGGCAGGTCCTCTCAGAGTCTAGGGTGGCACCTTCATGGCCACCTCTCCAGGGGGGGCTACTGGGGCTTCCCATCTGCCCACCCCTGCTGTTACCGGGACTCTGCTTTGTTATGGGCCCAGGTGTGGGGTGGAGGGGAGGGGTTCAGAGGTGACCAAGACACCTGTGATGATCTTGGTGTATTTCTGTGTCCAACACATCTAGAACGGTTGAGAGGACTCGGGCCTCCCTAGGCCTTTAGGCAGGGTGCTTATTAAAACTCGACTTGAATTTGATTCATGAACCAGGCAGAGTGGCCTTGGCTGTGAAGGGAGGTCAGGAATAGGGTCTACAGAGACTGGCGTGCATGAGCCCTGAGCCGGCGTCCAGAGCCAACAGCCTTCTTCACGAGCTGTCCAGTTTCAGGCATGTCGCCCACGCCTGTCTTCTGGGCAGTTCCAAGTCAAGTCTCAAATGTGATCATTTGTGTGAGGGACTGAGAGGGGCTCCTGGGGTTTGCTGAGGCCTTGGGCTCTGGGGCCTGCTCCTCCTGGGCTCCCCTGGCCAGGTGTCCTCCGCCCAGGACGGCCCAGATCATCTCTGGGGTAGAAGCAACCTCTGTCCCCAAGCTGCGTCCCCTTGCTCTGCCCACCAGGGTTGGCTGAACATTTAACTGTCTTCTTGGCCATGCCCTCAGATGGTTAAATTACTCTTAAAATAAAAAATCACCTTATGTCTTGAAAATCTGAGTGCTCAGGAGAAGCTGAGACAAGACCTGGGTCTCCAGCCGTGGAGCTGACCCCCAGCAGCACCCCAGGGCCCCTCTCCCCCCACCAGCCCTGCACCAAGACCCCCAGCTCAGGCCCTCTCCTTACCGTCCTCACCGCTAGAATAATCTCTTCTTTCTACCTCTTCTCGAATCTCCATCACTGGTTTTCTTTCTCTCCTTCCCTCACTGCCCTTGGGGGTCTCTCTCTGTCTCTATCTCTCTCCATCTCTGTCTTTCTGCCTCTTTCTGTATCTCTGTCTCTGTCTCTCTCCACCTCTTTGTCTCTGTCTCTGTTTCTCTCTCTGTCCCTTCCCAACACCACCATAGTCCTGGTGGATTCTTCCCTCTTTCCCACATCTTTCTCCCGTTGTTCTCGCTCTGATCCCTGCCCCCCACTCTCTCCTCACCCTTCTCCAGCCCTGTCCTTCTTCAGCCCCACCCCCTCCTCTCCCTGCCTCCTCTTCCCTCTCCATCGCAGTCATTGAGGATGGAGGATGCCCACTCAGGGTACAAGAGGAGGTGCTCTTGTACCCTGAATGGGCCACCTGTTCAGAAGAGAGGGGAGAGGGGGTCCCAGGACGCTTAAGCCAGTAATTCACCTTCCCAGGCAGTCTTGGGAATTTGAAAACAGGGTTATAACTACAGAACCCTCATTTCAGCCCAGAAAATGCAAAAATCCGCAGGACAGTTTACTTTGAAATTGCAGTTCACTTTGAAATTGTAGGGCGCAGCCACGCCCTCTTTCCTTTCTCTCCAGCTCTCTCCAGTGCTGCCCTACCCACAGCCCAGCCCCCCCCCAACTGCGGCTGGAGACCCCTCCCCCACAGGGACACCCCTCAGTTCCTTCATCTCCTCGTTTGGGGGGAGATACACAACAGTGTGATGAAAGTGGTTCCCACTTGCCCAGAAATGAATTCCATTATGCCCCGGCTTACTGTTTTATATTTATATCAAAAGTATTAATTCCTTTTTACCTAGTGGTTGGGTTTCGTTAATGATGATAATAAATATTAATGAGGTTGCTGCTGCCTCCAGACCTTCTGATTGCGGCATTGGCTGGCTCCTCACTCCTGGGACAGCCCACTGTCCCTGTGGCCACGTCTTGGAAGGCACGAGCCCCAGGGAGCTGTGGGAGGGGACTCAGGACCCTGCTGGAGGGGCAGGCATGGGATCCAATGGGGATGGGGCATCAGGGAAGGCTCTGATGCGGCAGAAGCTCACTCCATGCTCCTTCTGTGGGATTCCCTCAGGAGTTTAGTCAAATCCCCTTTATACTGACTCCTGAGGGGTCCCCACAGAGGGCTTGGGAGTGTCCCATTTAACTTGTTGGAACTGAAGTTTCCTAGGCTGCAAAAGGGAAATCATTTTATCCACCTGCCAGGACCACTGAAAGGATCAAATGCAGTGAATGTGAAAATGGTTCATAAACATGCACATGTTAGGTAGGAGTGTGGTTTTTTCCATCACTTGACATTCCAGGGCACTGGGCTGTGGGACTTTGTAGAAAGCCTTTGTAAGTGTGAGAGCTTTTTGTTTCTCATGAACATGCTTCTCTGCCCAAGAGTCCCACTTGGTTCTGGGCATGCCAAGTTCTTGAGTTCATCCAGTTGTCCAAAAATGTGTCCTTGGCCCTCAGCTTTGGGGTGTTGGATTGACGTCTTGCTGCCTGAAGAGCTTACGTTTCACTGAAGGGGAGAGCAGGTGGGGATGTAATAGGGAAGCAGTCACAGCAATTGGTAAGGGTTCACCTCTTGGAGAGGAACTTTTTCCGCTGAGCGACTTGGGGAAAAATGAAACACAGGCCCCAGTCCATCCTCCCTTGAGTCTCCACTCTCGTGTGTTTCTTTGCATCTTTGCAGCTGATGATTTGGTTTGAATGCGAGTCCCTCCCCCTTACAGTTCAGGGCCTCCTGTGCTGGAACCGGCAGCAGAGGTCTCTATTTTCATAGTATTTGTTCAAGAGAAAACAGTGATGCTGATGCATTCTCGGAGAGGTGTACTGGGATGTGGGCACAGCCAGGGGTGGCCCCAGTGCAAGGAGACCACCATCTGGGGGACTTCCTCCCCTCTTCCTCAGCAGAGGGTTCTGTCATCCTGTCCCCCAGAGGCTGGTCCTCATGCCGCCCATGCTCAGAAAACGGATCCAGGAAGGACTTTGGATCAGACCCCAGCACATCTGCTTTCTCTGGGACCAGCTGGAGTCTGGATCCATCTAGATGTTTTGGCAACTATGTAGGAGGTTTGAAGAAGTCATCTATGGTGTTCATTCATTCATTCATTCATTCACTCATTCATTCCGTGGATGTGTGTTGAGTGGCTACTCCGGGCCAGACGGTAGGGTTGCAGCAGATTTTGGGGGGGGGGGTGGTGGGAGGGCTGGTCCCGACCCCATGAAGCTGACAGTCTGTTGGAACACCCTGGAACATCTGCTGTAAGCTAGAGATTTCAGTGGTGTGCCTTGTAAAAAGAAGGGAGCGGGTGGCGTGCTAAGGGGACAGAGTTGGGGTCGAGAAGCCCCCTTCCCCAGATATTACATTCCACTGCAGCCCAGGGAGGGGTAGATGGCTCCTCCTCCTCTTCTTTGAATCTGCCCCAGGGTTTCCAGCACAGGAGGCAGCAGTGCAGAGTTAGAGGCTCTGGCACATTCTAGAAGCTGAGAGGCTGGAGAGGAAGTAGGGCCGAGATGGTGGAGGACTCTGGGGCAATGGGAGGTCACTGAGGGTGTTCCACGGGCGGGGGTGGGGCGTTACCCACCCGCTGAATGATAAGGCTCCGGTGGTTTCTGTCTGGAGAACAGAGGGAAGGGGCTGGGGCTGGAGTCAGGGGTTCCTTGAGGAGGAGTGAGAGATGCTGGGATCGGAGGGGACAGAGGCTGGAAACAAGCATCTTGCTGCTGGACATGGCCTCCAATCAACCTCTTTCCAAAAAGCAGGATTTTAAGAGTACAGTGGGCCCTTGGCCTTGGAGAATCCAGACAGGAACAGAAAGAGAAAGTTAAGCAGAAAGTTAAATAGCAGCAGGGATCAAAATAACGGTCCACAGTAGCGAAGCCTCCCAAGGCCTGATTACCTCTGCGCAATTAGCTGTCAGGTCCAAGCCGGGGACAGGGCCTGCCATCGGCTCCCTGACAGGAGGGACCCCTGATGGCCACCTCGGTGGGGCTGGCTTCTCACCCAGTGCCCCCCCCCGCCCCCTGTTGACCTCTCACTGTCCCACCCAGTCTGTGATGGAGACACCCAGCCCCCCTCCCCTCCTGGCCTGATCCGGGGCATCAGCTGTCCCAGTGAGGACATTCTTCCTCCTCTCCGGCTGGGGACTTTGCTGGTCAGTGCAGAGCAGAAGGGACAAAGGAGTGACCTAACAGCTGAGTGCTTGTGAGGAGACAGCACGTGGAGGGAATGAGCCAGAGCAGGTGGGCTTTGCCTCACTTCTTTATCCTTTGCTCAGAAAAGCCACGGAACAGAGAAGGAGAGGAGGAGGGCCTTACCGATCAGGCCGCAATGCCCTGTCACTTACACATGGGGAAATGGAGGCCGAGAGAAAGAAAAGGATATCCTGGCGGGGGTGGGGCGTGATCAGAATTAGTGGAATGAATGAACCTTTCCATCCCTTCATCCCCTCTGCCATCTCTCTGGGCCCGTTTCAGCTTTCTCACCACTTTTTGAAGTTCAGTCATCAAGAGTGGATGTGATATTCTCGGAGGAGTGCAATTATTGCAAAACATAGCGGAAGGATTCGTGCGTGCTTTGCCCTCCAAGTACTTCTCACTGTTGGGTCTGAAAAGAAAATGGCTGTTTCAGTAGGTGGTGAGGTCCCTGTCAGGGCAGTGTGCAAGGGTGCTTGTAAGGAGCCTCAGAAACCATGACAAGGGTGGTGTGTGGGGTGATGCCACGTCTCCCAGGATCCAGGGCCTCTTGGCCCCGAAGCTTTTTAATTTTTCTCAGAGTAGGATTTGGTTCCCACCAGGGGGGTTGGCCTTACTTTTCTTTCAGTATTAATTTCCTCCTCGGTCATCAGACTGATGGCATTCTGATACTGCTGTGCGATTTACAAGGCATACTGGAGTTCGCTGGGGGCCAGCTCGGGGTGGGAGCCGGCCAGGCCGATGATGGTGCGTGTGTGTGCTCTGGGGGGCGCTCCAGACAGCCTGCTGTGCTCCCCACACCGTGCCAAGGCTTCCACGGGGGCCACGCTGCTCCTGGGTGGGAGGTGGACAGGCAGAGCCGCCCATGTTCCCTTAGCTGGTGGCCTTCGTGCCACACTGGGCTCTTTCATGTCCACCGTTGGCTCTGGCTTCTTTTGCCTGCCTGGTGTCTCTCTCCCGTAGTGGCCAGATGGGGCCATTTCTGGATTCCTGCCTCTCCTAGACTGAATTCCATGGGAGCCGTGATGGGTGTGGTTCACGCTGCGGACTGTGGCTCCCAGGGCCATCTCCGGGAGAGAAGGGGCTCTGGGATCTACCCTATTCACACGGGGCCGGGCAGGGACACAGGCCACTGTGGTTTTCTCCCTCCTTCCAGACTCAGTGTTCCAAATGAGGCCCCTTGGATGCAAACGTTCTACCTACTCGCACCCAGTGCATTTCTGCGGACAGTCAAACCCACATCGCCCTGCTCTAGCTCCTCTGCGAGAGTAATGCAGATCTGCCTGGATGCCCTGACCTGGCCCTGCTGGGTGTCCCCTGGCCAGGGTGGTCGGCTGCCCGGGTTTGCCCAGGACTGAGAGGATCCCCGGGACGTGGAACGTTCGGTGCTGAAACCAGGAGAGTTCCCGGCAAACTGCGACTCTTGGTCCCTTTGCCCCCAGCTCCCCTCCCTGCAGACCTTTCAGCCCTGTTGGGGTTTGAGTGTGCTGAAGCCAAGGACCGAGGATGGTGTGCAGAGGGGGAGATACCTTCTTTCCTTTTTATTCTCCTCTTCCTTTCCCAACAAGAGCATTCGTCTTCCCCCTTGTGACCAGCTCCATAGTCCGCTATCCACTGTGGCCCTGGCCCTAGGAAAAGAGCTTGTTTGCCATGTTCATTTGTCAGTTCCAAGGGCATGGCCTTAAACTGAAGGTTCACCACAGCTGACCGGAGCAGGGCACTTTCTTCTGGTCATTTGTGAAGGACCTTCCACAGCTCCAGCCCAAGACTCTTGCTTTACTGTTTGCATATAAGCAGAAGCATCCCTGCCTCTACAGCTGATCTGAATGTGTGTACCTGGGACACTCTTCCCATCCAAATTCAAATCTCCTCGGTGTTGGGATGTCGGTAGTTTCTCAGCTTAGAAATCTTGGTGCTCAAAGGGGTCTTAGGAAAGAAGAAAATCACACATGACCCGGATGGAAGAGCCAGGGGAAATATCTGTGTGTCTTCCTGGGAATATTCTTTGAGTCATTTCACTGTTTTTTTTTTTTGTTTTTTTTTTTGTTTTTTCCCCTGGTGTGAAATTGATCTGGGGCCCGATCTTTAAAGTTATGGGAGTGAATTCCACAAACAAAGTTTCCTTTTCTTTCCTAGGAGCTTTTAATCAGCCATGCAGTTAGCACTGTGCCATTCCAGCTGCCTCACACACTCAGCCACTGGCCTTTAGAAGCAAACAGGTATTGAGGGGCTGACAAGAAATTACTTTTCACCCCTTTTCTGGCTTAGCATTTTCACTCACCACAGGGCTGGCCACGCCTAATTGTTCATGAGATCAACCCAACTTGGTTTACAGTGTCAGGCAAGCTCCAGTAAGGAAAAACCAAAGTCATTGAATACAAAAGAATGAAAAAAAAAAATCACTCAGTTCCATGAATGCAAGTGTTCTCCTGGCTTTGCATCTCTGGAGTGCGTCTTCCAGAACCCACGGCTGCTCAGCCCTGCTCAGAGCACCTCCACCTGCTCGGAAGTACAGGCTGGATTTACATCCCCAGTTACATAGCTTCCAGAAAGACAGGATCCCTGTTGGATGCCCATGAAGCTTATGCTGAGTAAATATTGACAAAGTAGTCTAAAGAGCAAACACTTTGACATTTGTAAGGTCCACTGGAAGGTCTTGTATATATTTATACAGCAGGAATGAGCACCGCATACCAATTTTCCTGAACTTGTTCTGACATAATTCTGCATGGATAGTGTGTGTGCCGGTAGCTGAGAACGGCTGAGTGTACACATGGGGGACACAGCCAGGGCTGGGTGGTGGCGGGTCAGTCTTCCCTCCCATCTAGAACAAACCAACACCTGTCCAAGCTTCTATAAGGAAACTTACTTTAAGCTTCTTATAAGACCTACTTTTTCAGAAGAAAGAAAGAAAAAAAAAAAGCCACAAAACCTTGTTTTTAATTTATTGCAATTGATGTACTTTTTTTTACTTCATAAAAATTGTATTGATGTTTTTGTGCTTTATATTTATTAAAGATTGAGCCTCAAAAATGTAATGAGTAAAAAATGCTTGCTTAATTTAAATTGTGAATCTGTCTGTTAAGAAATGCATTAGGGGTAGGAGAAGCATAAGACATATTAATTGACAGACAGGAACTGCTGTCTCTGAGGTTGATACAAGTAATTTATTACTTTAGAAATGAATGCCACCTCCAGAATGTGCTTCATTAATTTCAAATTTAGTTTTAATTTCAAGCTGTTGCCCCTTGAGAAGAATAAGGTGGCAAATTATGTTTGAAGAGCAGATTTTTTTTTTTTTTTTTTGCTCCAAAGAAACACCACATTTTAACTATTTAATTTTACAAATAAATGTGCCTGTCTGCTTTGCTGCGTTTTCCCGAGAGCCGAGAAAATGTTCTAGGTAAGATCAACACTTACTAATGCTTTTTTTTCTTTCTTTCTTTCTCTCCTTCTCCCTGTGTCCCTTCTTTCTGCCCTACTTGTCCCACCTGTTATCACGGCAGCCTATGTTTCAGATGAGTTAAAGGCTGCCGCCCTGGTAGACGAAGATATAGACCCAGAAGAGAGCCTGGCAGATGGGGAGCCCTCGGCTAAGTACATGTGCCCAGAAAAGGAGCTCAGCAAGACCTGCCCCAGCTACCAGAACTCCCCAGCGGCTGAGTTTTCCAGCCACGAGATGGACAGCGAGTCCCACATCAGTGAGACTAGTGACCGGATGGCCGACTTTGAAAGTGGCTCCATCAAGAACGAAGAGGAGACCAAGGAGGTGGCGGTCCCACCCGAAGACACGACCGTGTCGGACAGCCTGGAGCAGATGAAGGCCGTGTACAACCACTTCCTCTCCAACTCCTACTGGTCCAACCTCACCCTCAACCTGCACCAGCCGTCCTCGGAGAAGAACAACGGCAGCAGCAGCAGCAGCAGCAGTAGCAGCAGCAGCTGCGGCAGCGGGAGCTTCGACTGGCACCAGAGCGCCATGGCCAAGACCCTGCAGCAGGTGTCACAGAGCCGCGTGCTGCCCGAGCCCAGCCTGTTCAGCACCGTGCAGCTGTACCGGCAGAGCAGCAAGCTCTACGGCTCCATCTTCACTGGGGCCAGCAAGTTCCGCTGCAAAGACTGCAGCGCCGCCTACGACACCCTGGTGGAGTTGACGGTGCACATGAACGAGACGGGGCACTACCGCGACGACAACCACGAGACCGACAACAACAACCCCAAGCGCTGGTCCAAGCCCCGCAAACGCTCGCTGCTGGAAATGGAAGGGAAAGAGGATGCCCAGAAGGTGTTGAAGTGCATGTACTGCGGCCACTCGTTCGAGTCCCTCCAGGACCTGAGTGTCCATATGATCAAAACGAAACACTACCAAAAAGTGCCTCTGAAGGAACCTGTCACTCCCGTCGCAGCCAAAATCATCCCTGCCGCTCGCAAGAAGGCCTCGCTGGAGCTGGAGCTGCCCAGCTCCCCGGACTCCACCGGCGGCACCCCCAAAGCTGCCATGGCGGACACGAACGACGTGCTTCAGAAGAACTCCAACCCGTACATCACGCCAAATAACCGCTACGGCCACCAGAACGGGGCCAGCTACGCCTGGCACTTCGAGGCCCGCAAGTCCCAGATCCTCAAGTGCATGGAGTGCGGCAGCTCGCACGACACGCTGCAGGAGCTCACGGCCCACATGATGGTGACTGGCCACTTCATCAAGGTCACCAACTCGGCCATGAAGAAGGGGAAGCCCATCATGGAGACGCCTGTCACGCCCAGCATCACCACCCTGCTGGATGAGAAGGTGCAATCCGTGCCCCTGGCCGCCACCACCTTCACGTCCCCCTCCAACACGCCCGCCAGCGTCTCCCCGAAACTGAACGTGGAGGTCAAGAAGGAGGCCGACAAGGAGAAAGCGGTCACCGACGAGAAGCCTAAGGAAAAGGAGAAGGCCTGTGAGGAGGAGGAGAAGTATGACATCTCTTCCAAGTACCACTATTTGACTGAGAACGACTTAGAAGAGAGTCCCAAGGGGGGGCTCGATATCCTCAAGTCCCTAGAAAACACAGTGACGTCTGCCATCAATAAGGCCCAGAACGGCACCCCCAGCTGGGGGGGCTACCCCAGCATCCACGCCGCCTACCAGCTCCCCAACATGATGAAGCTGTCTCTGGGCTCCGCGGGGAAGAGCGCACCCCTGAAGCCCATGTTTGGCAACAGTGACATCGTGTCCCCCACGAAGAACCAGACCCTGATCTCTCCGCCCAGCAGCCAGACCTCACCCATGCCCAAGACAAACTTTCACGCCATGGAGGAGCTGGTGAAAAAAGTCACCGAGAAAGTTGCCAAAGTGGAGGAGAAGATGAAGGAGCCCGAGGGCAAGCTTTCTCCGCCCAAGCGGGCCACCCCGTCCCCGTGCAGCAGCGAGGTCAGCGAGCCCATCAGGATGGAGGCGTCCAGCGATGGGGGCTTCAAGAGCCAGGAGGACAGCCCCAGCCCCCAGCGGGACGGCTGCAAGGAGGGGAGCCCCCCAGCAGAGCCGGTGGAGAACGGCAAGGACCTGGTGAAGCCCACGCGCAGCGGCCTGAGCAGCAGTACGGCCATCATCACTGACCACCCGCCGGAGCAGCCCTTCGTCAACCCTCTGAGCGCCCTCCAGTCGGTCATGAACATCCACCTGGGCAAGGCGGCCAAGCCCTCCCTACCTGCCCTCGACCCCATGAGCATGCTTTTCAAGATGAGCAACAGCCTGGCCGAGAAGGCAGCGGTGGCCACCCCACCACCCCTGCAGTCCAAAAAGGTGGACCACGTCGACCGCTACTTCTACCACGTCAACAACGACCAACCCATAGACTTGACAAAAGGGAAGAGTGACAAAGGCTGCTCTTTGGGTTCAGTGCTTTTGTCACCCACGTCCACATCCCCAGCCACCTCCTCATCCACGGTGACAACGGCAAAGACGTCTGCCGTCGTATCATTCATGTCAAACTCGCCGCTCCGCGAGAACGCCTTGTCAGATATATCCGATATGCTGAAGAACTTGACAGAGAGCCACACGTCAAAGTCCTCCACCCCTTCCAGCATCTCCGAGAAGTCTGACATTGACGGGGCCACCCTGGAGGAGGCCGAGGAGGCGACGCCTGCACAGAAGAGGAAGGGCCGCCAATCAAACTGGAACCCCCAGCACCTGCTGATCCTCCAGGCCCAGTTTGCCGCCAGCCTCCGGCAGACCTCAGAGGGCAAGTACATCATGTCGGACCTGAGCCCCCAGGAGCGCATGCACATCTCAAGGTTCACCGGGCTCTCCATGACCACCATCAGCCACTGGCTGGCCAACGTGAAGTACCAGCTGCGAAGGACAGGTGGAACAAAGTTCCTCAAAAACTTGGACACTGGTCACCCCGTGTTCTTTTGTAATGACTGCGCGTCACAAATCAGGACTCCCTCCACGTACATCAGCCATCTCGAGTCACACCTGGGCTTCCGGCTACGGGATTTGTCCAAACTGTCCACCGAACAGATTAACAATCAGATAGCACAAACCAAGTCACCGTCGGAAAAATTGGTGACGTCCTCCCCCGAGGAGGACCTGGGGACCTCCTACCAGTGCAAACTTTGCAATCGGACCTTTGCGAGCAAGCATGCGGTTAAACTTCACCTCAGCAAAACACACGGGAAGTCCCCAGAGGACCACCTTCTGTATGTTTCCGAGTTAGAGAAGCAGTAGCGTTTGCTTTTGATGAAAACGACTGTCATTTGCTTTGAGGGAAACTGTTGCAGGCACCTTAAGGCCCCTCTGTCTTGTTCTAGGCACATGTTCTTATTTTAACAGCAGAGAATCACTCTGGGCTGGACTGTTTTGTATAACTGTACAGTGTTTAATAGAGGTGCATACTCAGCTGTTGTCACTGGTAAAATATGAAGGTTAAAATGCAGTGGTAAGTGTTTGGAACTTTGTGTAAATGGGATTTAGTTGTGAGCATCCCCCGATGCTTCAAGCTGCATGCATTAACAGACAGTTTAATTAAGCATTTATGACGAAACCGGCCACATTTTTCCACGCGGCCGAGTGTGCTGGCATTTTTCACCCTTTCATCTTTAGCCCTCTGAGTACTTTGAAGCACTTTTGCATTAATTTGGTTAAAAAATAAAATAAAATAATAATAATGTATGAAGCTCTGTTTTTTAAATTCCTTACCAGCTTAGTTATAATTAATAATATGAACCTCCATTTATGCAGGTCTGCAGGGGTATAACACGCCTTGAAATTTAAAAGAATATTATTTTCACATTGAAACATAGATGTATATATTGTATAGATTTCAGACTCTCTTATGAAAAATGTGATTGTGGGTAAATGACCTTTTTTCCTGCATTTATAGCAACAGTGTTTTATGTACCTGCTATGCTCTGGGCATAAGCCATGCCTATGTATAGTGTATATTTCTTTTTCTTTTTTTTTAAGGTCTATGGGTTTTGTTTTTTTACATGCAAACATTGTAAATTATACAGAAGATACCATAGATAACATTTATAAAGTATACAGAAACATTATCTGAAAGCAAAGTATGATTGTTTGTTTTGCTATACAGTACATCTATATTGATAGAGGTTCACGTTTAAATTATACATATTTATTAGCATCATATTATCATTTGTTTTGAGCAGTCTGAATAAACGAGGCCAGGAAATCCATCCATGGCAGGCATCATAACTATTTTGCACATGATTTTTAAAGGTATTTATTAGAAATCCAAAAAAAAAAAAAAAAACCGCTCAAAATAAACTCAGTGCTCAAAGGGTTAAGTCTATTTCAAAAGGAAAAAAAAAAAAAAGAACAAAAAAAGAGAGAGAGAGAACTTGTACTGTATTTCCTAAACATTGATAAAGCCTTTAAAATGTTTGTACTGTAATACTTTGCTTAAAAGTCACGAGGCATTCTGTGATACAACCTCTTTTACTTATTTATAAGCCCTCTTGGTTGCTATTCCATATTGTAGGATGCCTTTTTTATTTCAATTGGTAACTTTCTGTTTTGTTCTTCCTAATTATTCTCCCAAGATCCCACACTGCAGCTTTATCTTTAGGCTTATGAAAGGTAACCCGTGGTTACCGGCTCTCCAAGTGATTCTGTTCTTCTCCATTTTTGGCAGTTAATTTGCAGAAGTAACTGACAGCTGACACCATATGAGAACCTATGTATAAAATATTGGCATGTAAACAGCACAGACACTCTGTGCCCTGTTTTGTTGTTGACAATGAACCACCATTATGTGACTCTTCATATAACCCTCTTTTCTACGGCAGCATTAAAATTGTCTTTTTGCTATAATTTTGTGTTGCGTTCACAATTATGTCTGAAATGTGCTACGACTAACGAGCACATTAAAATTAAATTGTATGCGATCTGTTTATGACTGAGTTGGTTGCTGTGTCTGCCAGGTGCTGGCAGTCGGAAGCCGCCCGTAAATCAGGGGAGTTTTAGTGAACTTTGGGTTTGGAGAGCAGCAAACATTCACTTAGAGGCGGCGTGGACAGAATTTTCCCCAAGAATAAAAATGGAAAAGAAAGGAAGATGTTCCCGTGAGGTTAGATTCTCGCTGGGAAGGCGATGCTATCAAACATCGGTAGTGGAGCTTCGGTCACACCTGGTGACCTGCGTGGGGGCCGGAGGTTGGTCTCCCATCTGCGTGAGAGAAGTCGAAGTCAGGGCCCAGAGCCCTGCTCGAGGGAGATGGGAAGAAAGGTTTTTGGAAGACTCAGTGCAGGGCAGCTCCTTCCTGTTGATTCGGGATTTTCAAGGAGCAGAAAACAGAGCCCAGCTAGGCAGGTGGACCCTGGGGTCCACACTGTCTCTCTTGTGCTAAAGCAAGCCCAGATAACGAGGTGTAGGAGGGCGGGGAGCCTGAACCCATCCACGAGAGGAGTGGGGAGAGCATTTATATGATAATCACAAGCTTTTATTAGCCCTGGCAAATTATGCCAACAAAACGCTGGGAACATATCATGTAAAATTGTAAAATACCTTTATTACTATATTCAGACTACTCTTGCAGTTATGTGGAATCGTAGCTCCTAACCTAGAATTATACAAATGAGAGATGTATTACAGCCATGTAATATATAAAACACCTCCACGTTAAAAAAATATACGCTTTTATTAAAAATTTAAATTAAGCCCTTTCAGAGATGTTCGGCAACACGCCTACATTTTTTTCTGTTCATTCCCACCCCTTTGTGTCAAGATGAGGCCAAAATTTCTGTCTGCTCTACTTTCTCTCGGCAATCCATCTCTCTCCGGGTTTTTAGAGAGAACCTCAGTAGAGTTTAAAACGGGTTTTTGGCAAGTAGGGAGGTGTGTGCTGGCTCTGCTCTCGCCTTGTAATGCAGGCACACGGTTGGGCTATGCCCTCGGGCGGTGCGGACAGGTCTTTCCCTTCTGGGTCACGGGCCTTATCTCCTTCCCCATCTCTTCCAGGGTGGCCGCAGAAGTCCCTCCGAGAGCGGTTCTTCTCCCTGTCCGCCCTTACCTGGAAGGAGGCCTGGGACACCATACGTTTCCCTGGGGGGCCGGCTCCCCTTGGAACCGGCTCAGGGGACAGAGACACCCTCCCTCCTGTGCCTTCCGCATCTTCACATCCTGGAGCCCAGATTTCCACTCTTGAATTTTTCACAGGTTAAATATAGCATCGGTTTATTAGAATCCAAAGTCCTGCATCTAACAGATTAAACTGACAACACTTCCATCACCACCAGGGCCCATGTGGCTTGAAGGGAGATGGGATTTGTGCTAGTGATGCTGGAAACCCCGCCCCCCTTTACAGTTTGGGAGAAGAAACTGATGCCCTGCCCATCTCCTCCTCACCCCACCCCCAGGGTTAGCTTTAGGACTTCAGTTCGGGTATAGAAGTGAGGATTTATCGCCAAGGCAGGTAGCAGAGTCTATGACTCATTTGGTCCCCAGGGGCTCATAGCCAAGAAAGGACTGCTCATATTAATGGGGCCCAGAAATTAATTTTACCTTTAGAGGAAACATAGTAACTGGGCAGTGGAGGACCTGAGTCATGACTGCAAACCTAACCTGGCATGATGGCAATCTCCCAACCATGCATCATGGCAGGAGGCGGGGCTGGCTAGGGCCTCACCCCACTTGGAAATGCAGGGCCATTTACTCTCAAGGTCATCAAACCCTCTCCTGGCTGGAGAGTGGGCCACTGTCCAAAAGAGCCTTCCATTCACAGCCCAGAATGTCCCTGATTTTCCTGAGATCAGTTGGGAAGATCTAAAGTTGTATTCCAAGGCCGATGCAGCTGTGCACTAGTTCGCCTACGGTTGATGTTTGTTAATAGAGAATGTGAGTGCAGGAAGGAATGGGTCATCCAAGTCAGGTCTTTAAACGAGTCCAGGGAGGAGGAGGGATGGTGCCAAGTGAGGGAGGTTTTAATCACAGGTGTGTAGGTGACCCCGACCTCACCCCACCCAAGCCCAGGCTTGTTGCAGTCCTACTGTATATCTTCCAGCCATCACATTTACGCAGTATCTTAAAATAACATTTGTGATAAATGTGCAATTTAACTAATTTATGGTGCTATGATGTGCTCAGGGCTACATACAAGATGAAAATCTTAAATGGAGCTTGAACAGCTCACTTCACAACAAGAAATCAATATGCCACATCTTAGCTATTCGCTGCCGTCAACATTTAGCAAAAAATATCAGTGATGTATCTTTAAGTTTGAGGCAGCAAGGATTCTATAATTAACCAAAATCTTACATAGTTAAAGAGGGTGGGTTATGATGAAGACCCAGATCTCCCTGGCATCTTCGTTCTATTTTCATTCTGCAAAAAGGAAAAAAAATATTGATAACCACCAACGAGCTGCTTCTCTGCCGGGTGCTAAGGAGAGCTTAGGTGGCAGTGGTTAGCCCAGGAAGGCCTCCCCAGCAGAGCTCAGGGCTGTGGTCTCTGCAGATCTGGAAGGATTCCTTCTCTCAAAATCAGACCACTCCAGCTCGGTGGACTTCACTGCCCCCAACCCCTGGCCCACCTATTGTTTCACAGACCTGGTGACTGACTACTAAAAGAGAAAAAAGGCCCTAGTACCTGCCAAGCTCTGGGAAGAGCTAAGCTCCATCTTGAGAGCAGAACCCTGAAGATAGAAGCCTGAGGGTAGTTGAAGGACGTGAGCTGATGGGAAACGAGGCTACATTGAACAAATCCTGTGTTGAAACTATTGTCTCCCGAGATTTCTAAGTCATCTAATAGAAAAAAAGAAAAAAAAAATCAAATGATTTTATTTTTTTCAAATTCGTCTGTGCAGCTCTTTTGAGATTGGAAAATTGCAATCGCATTTTATTCTGTTGACTATTTAGCACAAAAATAATCCACTTGGTATTATAGGAAGCAATCATAAGAATGAAAACACACAAACCCCAACACCACTCTTTAATAATAAATACTTTAAAATAATAGCTATTATCCTTTTAGCTAATGGATAAATTACCATTTTTGCTCTGCCAGATAGTTATTCTTTTGGTAAGAGAAACACTAACCTTTTTTCTCCCTAGGGATTTATTAGTAAGCACGTGTAATCTTTGGCAAAAGGAAACCTAAAAATGCATTTCCCCGGGGACCCAGTGCCAGTCGATGCCTTTCAGCCCGCGGCTGACCTCAGAGATGCAGACAAGGTACTCGTGCTTGTGTTCCCACACGATTCCAGGGTATGCTGGCCTTTGCAAAATGTGCTATAGTTAGCTTCAGAAACCATCTCACTCCTTTGGGGGAAGCCTCAGTTCTGTCTCTTAGCATAAAGCTTCTGGGAGGAAAAGCTCGTCCTGACAAACCCCACCTTCCCGTGTGTGCAATGTGGCAGCCTTGTCACTGCTGAGGCCTGAACTCCTGGTGTCCGTGCAGAAAGCAGGGAGCAAACAGGGTTTCACTTCCAGGGAGGTGCTCGCTCTCCACACAGCCATCGAGTTTCCCCAAGCCAGAGGGAGATGCTGTTGGACGCACAGGCACCGTGTTTTGATCTCCAAGGATTTGACAGCAGGCTACCCCTAGGAAGATTGTAAAGGCAAGCAAACCCAGTAATGGGTGGGCTTTGATGGTTCCAAAGGCATCCCAAAGCACTGTCGATTTGGGACTGTGTTCCCTGCTCAGCCAAAACAATGGATTTGCCAAATTGTTGTTCAGTGGCCTGACAGTCCCGGACAGCCTGGTGGTGACTTCGGCCACGGCGTTGGACATCAGGAGTGACTTAAAGTTAGTGGCTTCTTGAGGCTCAGCATTCAGGGGTCAGTGCACTACCCCGGGTCCAAAGAGCCAGGTGTTTTCAAAATTAAATTCTAATGATAAAAGATCAGAGGAACAGCTTTTCTACCACCTTTGTATAATGTCATGTACTAATATATTCTTAATAAATCACTCCTGATGATAATGATGATCAGCAAGGTGACCTCTTTCCAGAGATTAACATCCACAATTAGCTACTCAGGAATTAGAATACACTGTTATTTACTGTCTAACCCGAGCGGTCAAATATAGTAGCCATCAGCCACATGTGATGATTCAAATTTAAATGAAATAGAATGAAAAGTTTCATTCCTCAGTCATACCAGCCATACTTCAAATGCTCAGTAGCCACATGTGGCTAGTGGTTACTCTTTGGACAGCACAGACATGGAGAATTCCCATCATCACAGGACGTTCAGTTGGACAGTGCTGTCTATACCATTTTTTAAGAGCTTTTTCCTAATTAAGAGCTCATGCCTTAAGGATGAAAGTGTGTTTTCAGTCCATGGGTATTTCTTAGAATCCTTATTTTCCCAATATGGGCTCAGGCAACATTCTCACGTGCTAATATCTCTGATCAAAGTCAAGGACACACATAATTAACCTTGAGCATAAAATTATAAACAGACGTGCAGGCATCAGTGTATGAAGTTGCTGATCATTCCCCCTGCTGTGAATATTATCTGGGCTGCAAACTCCAAAGCCCAGAGTGCTGATGGATGTGGCCATGACCTTGCTTTGCCCTCAGCTGGCGGTGAATCAGGCAGTCCGTTGCTGCTCTCTTTGCCCAAGTGGACTTGAAACCTTCCCTGGGACTGGGAGACTCAGGTGTGGCTCTGAGGCTGGCATGGCTCTTAGCTCCCACACGTGAGACCTGAGAGTGCCATGCCCACCCAGGACTGCAGACTACACCAGGCCTCTATCTCCTCCACTGTAGCCCCAGGCAGCAGCAAGGGGTGGGGGCAGGGCCCCATCCTGCTCTCTCTTTAAAAATTACAATATATAAATAGGACTCGGGAAATGACTTTTTAAATTTGGAGGGTTAAGTTTGAAAAATTGTTGCATTTCAACATTTCACTTCCATTATTTTTTTTTCCCACAGCAGGATTCCAGGACACATTTACGACTGTCATAATTGTGAGTTAGAGATCTCCCAGGCCAAGTGAAATGAAATTACGAGAAACTGGAATCTGTTTTAATTGGAGCATTTATGGAAAAAAGGAGTCAGGGTGGCTGCTTTTTCCTTTACGTGACTCTCTGGTTCACGGCCATACCTGTGTCCGGAAACTAGGGCTGGGGAAACTTGGGCCAAGACAGAGCAAGGAGGGAAGGAGAGAGAATGAGGTAGGTGTGTCAGGAAGGAGTCATTTTCTTAGCTTAAAAAAAAATGGATGTATAGTCGCCGGAGTTCCGCCTCAGTGACCATGAAACCGAGTCGGCAAAAGCTGAAGGACCCGGCTCCTGAAAGCCTCATCAGGGCTTGTCATCGCTCTAATGAATATCATTTAAATTGCTTTGTATATTGGTGGAGTTTGGATGTCGATTTAATTTGTGCATGTGTTTGAGTTCTTCTGCTTGGCTAGGCTAACAGAGAAGCAGCCGCTTAATGAAAACTGAGTTGGTGACAGTGTGATGCGCTCCAACCCAGTCAAATGGGTTTGAAGGGCTGCAGTGACAGGCCTCAGAAAGAAGCAGCTCTGGCTGGGAGACCAGAAAGGTTCCTGCAGCACGGGGACCTTCCAGGCGGCATGGCCAGCTTGCGTGGTCGTGCTAAGTTCACGTGCGCAGTCTCTTCGCGGCTCGACCCATCTTCAGCCCAGTGGACTCCAGCTCCAAGCACAAGGGACTGTGCCTGTTGAATTGGGGTCCTGGGGAGTCTCCTCCCTCCCCCGTGGTTAAACAGCACGTTGATGGAATTGCTGGGATGGGCAATGGTAAGGGGAGACGCGGAACCGACTTCTCAAGCAAGGGAAGTGGCCTGAGGCCCCCCAGCTGAGATGGTAAGAGGGCATCCTCGTGTTGGGACACCCACAAAAGCAAAGGCCTTCTCCCACCCTGAGGTGTCATCCCATCTGTGTGTGCAGAAGCTCAGCTCTCTCAGGACGGTCACGTGCCCATTTTCTTCTTGCCTCTCCCCAGCCAGGCTGGGATTCCTACAGGGCTCATCCGTAGATGAGACCCAGCAGGGCGCCGTGGCCCGCCCTGGCCCACAGTTGCTCTCAGGAAGGTCAGCCAGGCGTCTGTTTGCAGAAGCATTAGAAGCACAGGCTGAGTGCAAACCCATTCATCTGCTGAGCCTACACTAAATCCCCTACCTCCAAAAGGGCCATGGTTCTGGAAGGAGTTTGACACTTGGCCCTGGTGTTTCAGTCAGAGACTGAGTCTTGGGTCTCGGGGAGGCTCATGGGCTCCCCGACACCGCAGATTCCCCTGGGGGTAGTGAGCTGGGGGTGGGTCCGGGGCCTGAGAGGCAGGGCAGGGTGGGGGCAAGGGAGCATATAAAAGGAACCCCCTTTCCTGCCTTCTCCATGGTCCTCAAGGTCTGACCACTGAACTTCACACTGTTTTCCCCAACTTCGCATTACAGCTTTCTCAAATATTGTCAATATTCACATTTTCAACAAGGTAACATAGACCCTGGAAAAATCACAAAGGAGAGTGTTTTCGGCATCCGGGCTACTTTCTCTGCTGGCTAGATCCCCTCCACCCGCACCCCTGCACAACTCTATTTCGGGGGTAGAGAGGTGGGGGAAGGGGGTGGTGAAAATCTCTCAAGGCTGGAAAAGAGATGGGCCCATTCTCCTCAGTCGAACTGAAGGCCAGAGAGGTGAGGTGTCCACCTGGTGGAAAGTCAGCCCCTCTCTTTCTGCCATCAAGAGCCAAGGGGGCAGGATGGAATGGGGCCGGGGAAGGAAGCGCTGAGAAGAAGATGGCGCCTTGGGCATGGGCCCAGTGAAGGCTCCGGGAGCAGATGCAAGGTTGGGGCCAGACACCCAGAGAAGCATAACTGCAGGAAGACTTTGACACTGTGGCCCATTTGGCAGTAGGGGTTGTCTTTCCTAAACATGGGGACACATGGTTCGTCTTGAGAGAAGTTCTGAGGAGCTGCTGTGTGGCCAAGACATGGGGCGGGGGCCCTGGCGAGGTCTCCTCGGACCCTGTACAAGTCCCATCTCAGGGGGCTGGACCATGAGACCAGGGCGCAGCCACGCCCACCCTGCGCCTGCAGCCAGAAGGGAGAAATAATGCCTAAGAGCCGCCCTGAGCTGTCCTGGCCTTTAATGAGTTTGGAGTCAAGCTGGAGAAAGGAGACAAAACAATTGTGACAAATAAATGACAACGCCCAATTAAGAATGCGATTGGGCAGAAAACAAAGAGTGCGATTACAAGGCTCTGGTCCCGGAAACTCAAAGTGCACTGGCCAGGAGCCGATCTTTGAACTAGTTGGACCTGGCTGGACCTTGAGGGATGGATAAGATCTGAGCTTGCAGGGAGGGGAGGGCCTCTCCTTGTAAGAAACCACAGGAAAGCTAGTTGCTCAGCTGCCTTCTGGCTGTGCCTTGAGATGGCGGGACCCATGGCAGAGCCTCTTGCATCCTGAGAAGCACCTCTGAATCCTCCGAAATGAAATATCGCTGCGACCATTGCAGTGATAGATGTTTTTTATTCTATTCCACCTGGAGGCCTTTCTAGGATTTTCTACTGTAGCTTCTTGACCATTTAGGGCTTCTGGCCCCTTTCTCAAAAGTCCGTACACTTCCTTAATCCCAGGGGTCGTGGACCCTCCAAGGTCCACCACTCACAGGCCTTGGAGGTGGGTCTCAGTTGGCACACACTACTCCTGCTGCCTTCCAGAACTTGTACTTCATGGGGTGCCCATTCATTTCCAGGCTTGGGGGTTCAGGGATGCTTGTCAAAATGCTGTCAGCAGGGATTGCCTCCAGATCTTAAGCAAAGAAAGGAAATTTGGCTCACATAGCTGAAATTTGGGCATAGTGGCTTTGGCAACCTTGAGGGGAAAAGCTCTCCGTCACAACAGTGGGAATGCAGGGTTGGGTCATTCCTGGACCAACAGCTGTGATTCTGATCAGCAGCGGGTCACAGTCTCACCTCAACCAGTTTTCAGGCCCAAAGCAGCAGGACTCTTTCTGCCCCAACATCAGGTTCAAGCTGTACACTTAGGGTTCAAGTTTGGGCTGCAGATGGCCCTGTTTATGGGTTGGAAGGTGTTCCTCTGTGCACCCTGAGTGATGTCTGGCCTCAGCTTTGCCAGTGTGGTGATACGCCTCAGATTCCTCAAGGGATGGCTCCCCCTAATAAAGGATCTCAATTTTCCATGGGGCAGAAGGAGAAACCTTCTGAGAAACCAAGCTATGGGGTTCCCGTGGGCCCCCAGGAGCAGGCTCTCCTGATGGGGGGTAGCTCTTCATCCTGGGGCCAGAATTGTACCAGGGTGGATGTCACTGACCTCAGGAACCTCCTGGCCACTCTCTCCTTAAGGTACAGCTGGAGGCCCACCACCCACACAAAGGCCACCTGTCCTTTTTGTTGACACTGCCTAGACCCTGAGATGGCTGCAGACCAGAATTTACTAGAAAGAGGAGCCTTCATCCATTGGCCTCTCTGGCACCTGAACTAACAGTGATTGTGTACCTGGCACAGGTGGCAAAATGTAGCCTGTGGATTGAATACGACCTGCAGATTGTTTGGTTTGGGCCACACCTTAAAAAGAAACTTTAACTCATTGCCAAATCTTGAAAATTGGGAGATTTCGTAGCCATTTCTGGCATCTCTAGATGCCACATTCCTAGGTGACAGCAGGGTGCTGCCATCTTAGGCGGGGCATGGGGTCCCGTGTTGGCCTCATCCCTACGACTCCGTATCTGTCTCATAGGTGAGGCTCCTTCAGAAGTGGAGCCTGAGATGAGGATTTGGTGTGGTCCTCCCTTTGACAGGTGACCCCAAAAAGTACAGACAGGAGTGAGGGGATAGGGGGAGACAGAAAGAGAAAGGAAGCCAACTGCAGATGCATTAAGAAGCATGTTGCCACTGGGGGCAACAGGGACTCCATCCCACTGGGAACCTCTGTAGGACTGTACAGGAAAATCTCCAAGGGGTCCCCTCTGAAGGTCGGGCAGTTGGGGATCCGGAACTCCCATCCATCTCTGGCTGAGCACTGCTCCCTGTGCGTGGAAGAAGATGATCCTGGGGCCTTAGAGACCCAGGTGCTTGCAGTAGGAAGCCTTTAGCAGGTTCAACAATGGTGCAGGTGAAGGGACATGAGGGAGCATGGCAGCACCTGCCATCCGGCTGCATTAAACCACCCACATTCGCGTCTCGTCCCTGCACTCCTGTAGGCATTTATTCAGGGCGGGCTCTTTGGTCCGGTGAGAGAGTTCCCAGCAACGGGGAGTGACTCGGCCAGGGTAACACTCCACGTCAGCCGCAGAGCTGAGACTAGCACTTGGGCATCCCCCTTCCCCTCTGTGTTTCTCACCCTGTGCATCTTATTCTGGGGAGACTAGAGCCCTGGATGCCTCATTTATCCATTTTCTTTTACTTCCTTATTTAATTATTTATTTATGTGTTAATTACCCATCTAGTTCCAGAGGTAACATAGGGCTTCTGTCTAGCTCATTAGTTGTTTCATTTCTGGCTAGAAACAGTGAGATTGGCTGAGAGGGGTGGGAAGTTCAGTGAGTAGGGGGACCCACAGGAACTGTGAGGCACAGGAACCTGGCATTTGGCTGTAGATCCCCACTTCCATCCCTCTCCTGGCCCTGCACAAAAGGACAGCATGCAGGAAACAGCTCCATTCAAGAAGTGCCTCCCATAGGAAGTCCCATCCTTGGCACAGGGCACAGCTTGCCCTGACCGCCAGGGTGAACCAACCCCCCCATCCCCCACGGCCCCCGACCAGGGAGGGAGGGCTCAGACAGAGCACCTGGCCTTCATGCTTTTCTTGGTTCCTCATGCTTGCTGCTGGGAATGGCGGTGGGCAGGGGGTAGCGAGGTTATAAATGTCAGGAGGGGAGGGCTTCTGTCACAGCTCCATGCAACTTTGCAAAGCTTCAGACATCCCTCATCTCGGCCTCCGCCTCAACCCCACCCCTGCCATTTCTTTGTGCGGGCACAGATGTGTCTTCCTCTGTGGAAATGCCCTGTCATCAAGTTAGCATCAGAACCCACACATATTACAATAGAATCAAGGTGGGTACAACTGCCATGAGAATTTGGAGGTGAGTTTCCAGTGCCTGTGCCCCCAGAGCTGATGGGGGTGCCGCTGAGCTGTGCCTGGGGTGCAGGGGCTGCAATTCTAAGATCCTGGCAGGAATGGCCTCACATCACCCTCAGTGGTGCCATCTGTCCTGCCCGTTCCTGCTCGCCCAAGACGTCCATGCCAATGCTGCAATCAATTAGTCCAGAGGAATGGACAAAGGGGGTTACAGGAAATTAATTTCGTTTGGGTTTCCTCTCCTGAGGCCCTGCCTGGCAGCCAGCTCTTCCAACACCCACGTGTCCGCAGCCCAACTGCTCTGTCCATCAGCTCTTGTCCAAGTTAACTATTCATTTTATGTATTTTAATTTGGGCAGAATATTTATTTGGCTTAAATTTCCTTTTCAGGGGTTGGAATGTGCCTTCCACACACAGGCAGAGATGATCTGCTTGAATTTCGTCAGAAGGAGTTTAGTTTACAAAGATAGTAACTGAGCTATTAAAACCAACAACCCCTTTTAAAGCAAACAGACCATTAAAATATAGGAACAGTTTATGGCATAAATAAAATGGAGGATATAGATTATTTAAAGATCAGATTTTCAAGAAACAGGGATAAAAAAAATTTAAATAATTTCTCCGTGATATTTTTTTTTTTTTTACAAAGTGAACTTCAAAATGCAAATGCAAATTTATAAAAAAGCACAGAAAGACACTAAAAATCCATCTTACTAGTAAAGACATAGGAAAAAGGCTTGACTTTTCCTTCTAGATCTGTATACGAATTCTAAGGGGCGGGGTTGGGGGAACTACTTGAATTCATAAATGACAGAATTTACCCAACTTATGAAGCCACACTGTGGGAAAAGAAGTGACATTTGCTCCTAGATCATTCTCTGGAGCCGACTGACAGCTACAATAGTTTCATCCGTGAGTCCGATCCATTGTCTTCCCTCGGCACAGAAGTACTCTACCACGGAGGTAGATTTCCACTGCTCTGCATATTTTAAGGGTTATTTGGCAACACGAGTAAAGCTAAAAGTAGCCTCTTAATCTAATTAATTGACATTTCTGAATCTTGCTTTCACAACAACACATGGTTTCATGTTCTGGGTTTTAGCACTTGTCAAGCTTTTTTGGAGAATGTTTTGGTCAGAATGACAAGATAATTTGTGACTGAGGCTCCAAGCTAGAGAAGTGTTTAAGGCTATAATGATTTATTATCATCACAGAATAACAAAATTTACAAAGTGTTTCATCAGAATTTTTGAAATAAGTTTGCCACCATAGGAGAAGCATCGGGCTGGGGGTGGGCTGGCTTCGGAGACAGGGAGGGTCCAGACTGCATATACAAACTCAGCCATGACTGATTCCTTAAAATTTCTCTATTAAATTTATCTCTGCATGCTCCTTGAGAGAGAAACCCCAGAGCACTTTAGGAGGACAAGAGGTGATAGAACAGAGAGAAAAATCAGACTTCTTCCCCTTTTTGTAAGCAGGAAACCCAAGTCCCCAACTCCATGCCTAACATATATGTGGCTACAGTCAAAGATGAATTTCTACATTTTGGCAACGGTCAGAGTGAAAGTAGTCGCACTATCTATAGAAACTTTGAGATGGAGAACACTTGGAGTATGCTACTGAAAATGCAAGAAACACATTTTTGAAAGGATGAAATAATATCACTGAGTGACAGTAAATTAACATGCTGACATTTGCAGACTTTCAGAGCATTGCCATAAAAAGAAGTAATACAACATGACTAATTTGGACTTCTTCTTTCTTCCTTCCTAGGGAGAGACAGCCCTGCCCCTCCGAGGCCACCCTGCAGGCTTTGTCTACCAGGCACTTCCTCCTCTTTCCCAGGAAGCATGTGTGACTCTAACACTCCCCTGCGCTCCCACGTTGCCTCTTGGAGACTCTGGGGAGAATGCAGTGTTGACTTCTGCGATTGGAATATGCTCTCCCGAATGGCAGAAGAATGTTCCTTGGCTGGCAGAGGGCACACACTCCGGCCACTGCGTGATAACTGCCCGGATATCCTGGCTGTAGGGTGCCAGGGCCAGGAGAGTCCTCCAGCAGCCTTGAGCACCACTGCACAGATGGGGAGACTGAGGCACAGACAGGCTGTGAGCTCCCAGGTTGCTTCACTTTCCCCTGGACCAAGCATCCAACCTGGAAAGTCCTCCGGGTGAAAACAGGCATCCTCTCTGCCTCCCTGCAGAGGGAGGAATGGGAAAGGGCCCTTCTATTATTGGAGCCAGCACAGTGCTTGGCACACAGGAAGTGCCGGGTTCACTTTGCTAGATTACCGAAAAATGATTCTCCAAAGCTCTTAGTGAGGGCTCTCTCACCCAGCCTCCCCCTTCTTCAGACGCCTGGCCTCCAGCGACAAGAGGTCATTCTCTCTGGAGCAGGATGCTCCTTTGTTCTAAGAGCTGTGCTTCCCAGGTGAGTACCACACCCCTCCCTTGGAAATAGATGAGGTATCTGCATCCTCACAGCCTAGCACTGTGCCTGGCCCATAGCAGATGCTCAACAAACACGTGTTCCCTCCCTTCCAAGGAGAAAGAGACTCCTTTAACTCCTGGAAGCAGACTACCTGGAAATGAATCCATGTTTTTAAAAACTGCTCACAGAGAAGCCTGGAGGGCAACCTCACGGCCAGAGCCCCTCAACACAGGCTAGGAGGACGTACCCAGAGGCTAGGTGGACGCTGAGGCTGAGCTCGGGGTTACCTGTGCAGCCCCAGGTCCCGGCTCCGGAACCCAGATCGATCCATGGAGGGTGAGGGGGTGGCCATTCACCAGACCTTTATGTCAGGTCATCTCACTGCCTGTGCTTAGGCAGGATGCCAAGGTCAAGAGGTGACCGGTCGAGGTGGACGAGGCTGGTGAGTGTGACAGTGACCCAGGCAGGGGCTCAACCTGGGCAGAACAAGAGAGGAACCTGGGGTGGGGAGGAGCATGAGTTGCTGGCTGGGTCTCAGAATTGGCCAAGAGCACCAGCGGCAAAAAGCAGAAAGCTGTGAGCTCTGCGTATGAGGGGACACAGCAGCTGGCTGAGGCGGGACCTGCGGGGCGCAGACGTCTGGGCTCTGAGCAGTTAACCTGTGAAATCGGCACAGAGCAGGGCAGAGGATGTGCTAAACATTCATACCTTTGGTGCTGTCCTTTGATTATTAAAAATCAAATCAGAAGAGTCCCCCTCCTTCCCCCAACTGGGCCCGTGTCTGTCTGATCAGGGATATTTCAGCTGCACGGGAGACTGGGGACTCTGGATTTCCTTTGAGGGTTCTCCCAGGGCCTGAGACAGAACACCAGCTCAGCGCCGGCTATCTGATGATTTGAGGGAGCCAGCAGGGTTGTGGGGGGGCGCATGAAGGACCCCAAAGGAGCCACTGTTCCCTTGCTCTGCCTAAGTTCCCAGCTTCTTGTACAAACACTGCCCAGTCCTGTCCTCAGCCAGCATCCTGAGTGGGAGGACCAAGGGTTTCCGGAGAACCAAGTCTCCTTTTGAGCAAAAGAACTGAGGAGCTCAGAAGCCAGGGTTAGGTGAGCTCCCGGCCCAGGGTATATTCTCAGGGGTCCACCACCCCTCCCTCTGGATCCGGAGACCATAGGCCCCCAGCCCAGGTGTCTGGCAGGGAATGGCCATTTCTGGGCGTGCGATGTGCTCTGACCAGACCCTGCTTGGATGGTCTGAGGATTTGTGAGCCTCGGGCCATGTTGCGGGCAGAGACTGTTACGAGGGAACATAAGTTGAGAGTAACCTTTCAGCAGAACAGTTTGAGTTAAAATAAAGGGATTGAAAAAGAGTACAATGACCAAAAAATCTATAAAAATGCAATTGCGCTAATATAATTTTATCACTTATTTAAAAATTTAGTCGACCCAAAAGACTACCAAGTGTGAAATTAAGGGACAGATCCTCTACTTTTATGGAAATCACTCTTCCTCACTTGTCTAATAGCCTGATTTTGTCAGATCATTTATTTCCATGGTTTTAAAATGAGCTTGACAGACAGAATTTTATAACACCACTTTACTGCAAATAAGAACATCATTTTCGCTTATTAAAACTGAAGCTTAGAGAAAGCATTAAAATTAGCAGTTCACTCTGCTTTAACCTTTTGAATACTGCTGTGACTTTCCTCCAAAGACTATGTAAGGAAAGCCTCGGGGCTGGGGTAGATGGAGGAGGTGGGACAGGGCACGGACCCCAGTCCTGCGGGGACTCAGAGGGGACGCCCACCCAACCAGAAATGGCTATGATGATACCCAAAGGAGTCCCCCGCTGGGGATGGGCACCAGCCAGGGGAATCCCAGCCCAAGGCCCTGGGGAAACCAGGGGAAGCAACGGGCTGCTTTCCTCCTAGGAGACTAAATATGGAGGGCAAGACTCGCAGAGTCCTTCCACCTTTATTCAACATACATTATTGAATCTTTCATGGGCAGGCTCTGTTCTAGGCACTTGAAATAACACCTGAGTTAGACCAAGTCCCTGACCTCGGGGAGCTTAGCATGTCACTGGGGGAGAAAGGTCATAATCCAGTAAGCCAATGAATGTATAATGTCAGGCCTGGCAGGGTGATCCAGGCTGTAGAGAAAACCAAAGCAGGGCCAGGGCCATGGTGGCCTGTCCTGGCCATGATGAGAGCTTGCCATCCATTTCTGATGACCTGAGGGTGAGGCCTGGGGGAAGGGCTTTCTTGGAAAGAACAGTTGGAATCTGTGTATGGGAGCCTGAGAGCTTGTTCAAAACCTCAGAAAGCCACTCTGCCCTCATGGCAGGCCAAGTGCCAGGGAATTAACATCCCCGGGGGCAGCAACCAGCCAATGACTGATGGGAATTGGTGTGTTGATGTCCCAACTCCTCACCCCTCAGAAGGACAAATCCAGGATGTGTGTCCCCAAGTCTTCCCATGGGATTAAGCTCCGGGGCCCATTTTGTTGGCTGTCCTGTTAATGTCCCCTTGACGACACGCATTCCCTTCCCCAACCCCCTACTTGTCTTCCCTGCACTTCCCGAGTCAGGTACTTGCCCTGGATCCTTGGCTCAGAGTCCAGGAAATCTAGTTCAAGGCCAAGACTCATGTCGGACGGCTGGACTGATGGCTTTTGCTCTTCCCCAAACCCCCGATAGTACCACATTGTGTGCACTGCTTAGAACTCTCCATCCCCGCAACTACTCCACCCCTCCTACAGCCACCGACCCGATCCACCCAGGAGTAACCCCGGCAGTCCTGAACTGCTGCAAATTAGCAGCTCATGGGACCACAGTGACCAACGGCGGGGTGAGGTGGAAAGCCTTCCTTTCCCAGGGTGGACGGTTGTGAGACACATTTCATGGGGTCCTCCAAAGGTCCCATGGGATGGATCTACCCTCACCCGTAGCATGGCCAAATTGATTACGCATCCTTTAACTGCCTCTGCCTCTTCTGCACCCCATCCCTTACTCCTGAACCCAGGGTAATGTTCCCCAGTAAATGACTCGCACACACTCCGTAGTCTCAGCTCTGCCTTCAGAGGAACCCAGGCTAAGGCACCAAAGGGGGCGAGGGCTGCTCAATGCACTCCAGGCGGGTTTGCCAGCCTGAACCCTCCTCCTCTTTCCCGCCACACTGGATAGGCTGTGCTTTTGACACATTTGTGCCTTGACTCACACAATTTCCTCTGCTCACAGGTCCTTCCTAAGGTCAGGCCTTGTGTGTGGCTCTCCTAGGTGACACTCCCTGAAGCCACTGACGACCCCACTTCCTGGAGCATTCCCCCCACCAGAGGCTGTGCTAGGTGCTATGAGTAGGCCAACAGTCCAGTGGGGCAACCCCTGGTTAAACCAGAGCCTCAGGACTGTCATCTTGCAGTGACAGCAGACGGGCAGGGCAGCGACCGTGTGCCAGAGAAGGCTCTGTCCTTTAGGTAATGTCACTTTCTCTGGATGGAGGGCTGTCTCTATATTAGAGAACTTCTCTGTGCCTGGCACATGATCGATAATTGAGAAATTATGAATGAATGGAAAATGAAGGAATGTATAGTCAAAACAAAACAACCAAATAAGAATGAACATGCTTGGTACCTGTGGGCTGTGTCTGTTACAGTATCAGAGCATCTCCGCCTCATACGCCCTGGGGGCGACCCCAGGCACTATCACTCACTCCTGAGGCCCCCTGGGCAAGCATCTGTTATGACTTCGTGTTGCAATCTGCTTACAGGTGAGCCTCTACCCCAGCCCGGGAGCAGCTGTGGGCTGAGTCTTTCTCTCTGGCACCTGGCACAGGGCCTGGCAGACAGTAGGTGTGGCCAGGTGGGCAGCATGTGTCCGGAAGCTCTGTGTGGATGCACGGAGCTATAGGGGGATGTTTCACTGTGCAGAAGGACCTGAGAGCAAGGTCACCGGGATGGGCTATAGAAGCCAGGCCCTGGGTGAGGCCCTGTCCATTCATAACACATTCCATCCCACAGCCATCCCATGAGGTGGATGCCACGTTGTAAACTTATTCCACAGAAGGGGAGAGAAACAGCCTCGAGATGACTGAACAGCGGGGCCGAGACCACCTGCCAGTGCTGGTGGAGAATGGCCTCATGCTCAGGTCTGGGTGTCTCTAAATCTGGAGCTGCTCCTGGGCTCTCCTCTCACAGCTCCACCTCCCACACCCCACCCGTCTGCCCTGACTGGCCCATCACCCTCTGCCCTGGGCAATCCCTTCTCCCATGACATGGGTCCAGTCTAGGCTTCTTCCTAAGACTGTGAACAGAAGAGCGACAGCCTGACTCATCCCCCAACACCAGCCCTGCCGATGCCCGTGCAGGCCTGGTTCTCTTCCGTGTTATGGCTGGGCCCGGGCTTCCCCTTCAGATGCTGTGATATGCCCCAGGAACCCTAAGGAGAAGAAACTTCCCGTCCATCACAGGGAAGGATACAGAATTCCCCTGCATACCCCTCTGCCACCACCATCCCTGACGGAGGGCAGGATGCCACCCCGGACGCCCAGGAGCTCTGCAGTGACCCTGGTGCCAGCCCAAACCACAGCTTCTGTGAGGGGAGCAGCTGTGGTGACAGGTGGTGGTGGTGTGGGATTGGAGTGGGAGGTGCGGGCATCAGCCCCTTGGCCCTGCCGAGCCTCAGAGAAAGGGCACGGGTCCGGGTAGTGGGGGCGGTGACTTGGATAGAGGCTCAGGTGTGATCCTGAGGGAGACACAAGTCCCCCAGTCCATCAACAAGGTTGTCCTGGAGACGACACATTTCTGGAACACGATGAGTGATGAGGAGGGCCTGGAATGTCTGGGGGACCCAAGGCCGGCGCCTTACAGCAGCGGGGGTGTCAGCGCAGAGAGGGTGAGCAGAGCAGCGCGGCCAGCCGGCAGCAGAGCGTTTGGCCCCCTCCCAGCTCTGGGGACAGCATTTTTCTAGAGTCGGTCCTCACCCCAGTTGTGTGCTGTTTGGATTAACCACCACCTGCTGCCAAGGGTCAAGGGGAGCTCGGAAATCTCTGGCACATTCGGTTGGCGTTCCCCACTCACTGGGGACAGGGGAAGTTTCATCCCTCAGTTTCCCATCTTCCGGTCCCTGGAGTGCCAGGAAAACAGGGAACCAAAGAGCAGATTTTTAATCGCCTTTCCCGAAGGCCCCAGACCCTGCCCCGGGAGAGGAAACACAGACCTGCCCGAGTTAGGAGGAAATGGGCTGACACCTACCTGTTTCCTCCCACTGAAGATGACTTCCCACCCCCTCCTGCTGAGCCACCTGCCTGGTCCCATGTGATCCAGGTGTGGCCCACGTGACCGCTGACTTTTAGACTCCGTAGTCCTTCCTGATGGACTTGAATTTAAGTGGGGTCTCCTGCCCTGCGGTTCCCTCTGGCTCCTCGGAGAGTGTGGGGGGAGGGGGGAGGGAGTGGAGTAACCGTGACCTTTGGAGCACAGCCTCCCTCCTGCTGGCCTGGGAGGTGGCCAGGCCCCTTTGACTGCGGTTGCCCAGAACAGTTCAGAGCCCAGGTGAGTCACACAGCAGCTGCAAGGCAAGAACTAGAACTTGAACTCCATGCCTCCAAAACGTGGGGAAGCAGAGACACCACACAGCTTGAGAATCACCCGCCTTGCTGAACAGTATCCTTTTACAAGGGCCGGAGCTCAGAAACGCATCCATTGTGGAAACACAAAGCCTCCGAAATATGAAAGCCAGCCCTCAGCCGCCTCTCAGAGGGAGCGAGTCCCAGCGTGTTTTGTGTTTGCACCCTGGGGACCTGACTGGTGCACGGCCCTGCCAGGCCGGTGGCCCGTCTGGGGCTTGGTTCCCAGCGTCTCACAGTTTCACTGCACCTGTGCAGCATAGCTTCGCGGTGATTCACTCCCGCCTCCACCTTGGCCTCGCTGTGCCTCGGCCCAAGTGGGAGCGGCCCCGGGCACCAGGCCCGGGCACCAGGCATCCCCAAGCAGGCGTGGCCTCGAAGCCCTCCGTTTGTCCTCTTGCAAGTGAGGCCCTGGGGACACGAGGCCAGATGGAACTTGCTGGTGGGTCTCAGCAGCTCACTGGTCGGCAGGCTCAATCACTCTCCCAGTTGAGACCCACTAGGTGCCAAGGACCGGCCGGGCCAAGTCCCCAGATCCTTGAGGCAGAATTAGCATGGGACCGCCCCCGCCCCCCCCACCTGGCTTTGTTCTGCAGAAGTCTGGGCAGGAGTGGTGTTCAGAGAAGGGCAGGGGCTCCCTCTGCTTCAGGCACAACCGGACATTCTCTGAGCCTCTAGATCTTGCAGCTGAACACAGATTTATCTGCAAATCCGGGTAAGGAAATGTACTTAATTTGGTGATTACACTGGTAGGCTCTGATGCCATCCTGGCTGGGAAAGAGCCACACATTTCAGAAAGAGAAAGGTCACCCCCTCTGCATTTCCAGCCCTTCCCTGAAGGGACAGGCGGGTGTGTTTTTAGACCCTTTCCACTCACTCATGGATGTAGAAGTCCATCAGCATCCTGGGCCCGTATGTGCACAGAGGAGGGTGCCCACACACGTGTGGACCTTTTACAAAAATGTGAGCATTTTGCACGTATTGTTGATGACTTACTGTTCCCAGGCCCCTCACTGTAAGCCCTGCAGAGGAGCAGAGAGTTTGGGGGACATTTTAGACACTCAGCCATTCCTCCATCAAGGGCATTACAGCAATTTTCCTTTCTTTTGTCCTTTTCTTTTGTTTCCTTGCCTCCTTCCCTCTCTGCCTCCTTCTCTGTCTCTATTTCTCTCTGTCTCTGTCTCTGTCTCTCCCCCTCCCCCTGCAATTATAATCAGCACTGCAGGTAACATCCTCGAATGCATATCTCTGTGCATGCCTGCTATTCAGTCCCCTAACAGGGGCTGAACTAGAACAAAGGGAAGGGCATTTGAAGTTTGATACCCTGCTTTGTCATCCTCCAAAAAGTCCATGTGTGTTTTATAAACCTTAGCTGTTACATCCTAACTGCTTCCATCGCCAGTACATGGAGGCAACCCACAAATGATGGCCTTGAGTGACTGTGATTATCCCCATCCCTGGGAACGCCTTGTCCTGGCACCTGCAGGGGATATACCCTGGGTACATCTGTAACATCCTCACACTGCATACACAAATAACATTTAGGGATTGTTTTTGTTAAACTAAACAAGCGAACATTTAAACTGCAGTAGGATTCTGTAAAGATCTGTATACTGCAGATCTCTATAAAGATCTGTATACTATAGACTTCTATAAAGATCTGCATGTTCTTACCTAAAGATTTTGTATGTGTAGGGAAAAATATAATAAATATAGTTACTATTGTTTTAAACACTTATCTAACATACATTATCTCGTTGAATCCCCACCACAATCGTCTGGGACTAATACCATTATTGCTCATGCTTTATAGATGAAGTGTGCTGAGCGGTGGTCCCCAAAGATATGACCACAACCCAGCCCCTGGAACCTGTAAATCTTACTTTATTTGGAAAAAGGGTCCTTTCAGATAGAAGTAAGTTAAGAGTCTTGAGACAAAGAGATCGTCCTAGGTTATCCAATGTACCCTAACTCCAATGACAAGTGTCCTGGTAAGAGGCACACAGAGGAGATGACACAGAGAGAAGAAGGCCATGCGAAGACAGAGGCAGAGATTGGAATGATGCGGCCACAAGCCCAGAAATGCCAGCAGCCACCAGATACTGGAAGAGGCAAGAAACAGATCCTCCCCTAGAGCGTCCTGAGGAAGCATGACCCTGCAGACACCTTGATTCCTGACTTCTAGTCTCCAGAATTGTGAGACAGTACATTTTTGTTGTTTTAAGGCACCAAGCTTGTGCGAATTTGTTATGGCAGCCCTAGGAAACTAATGCAGACACTGAGGCTTGGAGGGGTCCGCCTGCTAGGGCTCTGCCATGCGCTCAGCTGCCCTGGGGTGTTAGAGAGGTAGAAGGATGGGCGAGAGCCTCAAGGCCTGGAGAAGCTGGCCGTGCTCCAGGCGTCCTCTGGGGACCACTGTGGGCTGTGTCCAGGGGCCTCTCTGGGTGAAGCTCTGGTGGGAAGCCGTGTGAGCAGAAATGGGCTCCGGGGCCAGCGCTGCAGTGGGCAGGATGGTGGGGTGGTAGGACGGCTCTAGAATGTTCTAGAGCCCAACAAGCCTGTGTGGCCGGCCTCTCCCACCTGCCAGCAGGAACGAGAGCAGGAAGGGCTCTTTCTCCATCGGCACCGGCAGCTACATCTTCTGTTGGCCTTGGCTTGGGAGCCCCAGATGTGCTGGACACGTCAGCCCAAGAGGTACCCTCTGGGGACGTGCAAAGGGCCATAGCACCTGTGTCACAGGGGCGGGGGACAGGGCTGTGAGGCCGAATGAGGAGCAGCTTTAGAATCAGAAAGATCACTTCAGCTGCTTCCCAGGGAATCATTTACCCTCTGAGTCTCAGCTTGATTTTCTGTAAAATGGGCCTAACAATAAGGGGAAGTGTTACACGTGTCTGGCACTGGCTAAGGCCTCTGCTGATAGCTTCCTCCTCCATTCCCCCTGCAGCCCTGTGAGCTAGTGAACTCGCTTATTCCTGTTTTACAGATGGAGAAGCTGTGATACGGAGATGTTAGCTCTCCAAGGTCAAGAGCTAGGAAAAGGACCAAGCAGTATTTGGACCCAGACCATAGAGCCCTGGAGTCTATGCTCTTACCCTGTTCAACCTCCTTGGTGAGGAGTAAGTGAGAGAACATTCCAAAGTGCCCGGTGCACAGTCTGGCACAGAGCAGCGTCACAGATCCTAAGGCCCTCCACGTTGGTCACCTCGTGGACCTGTCCTTTACCTTCAGCTCGGGGTGGGTCTTCTCCACAGAGCAGGAGCAAGGTCTTCACATTGCCCATCCCATATGCATGGAAGTGGCCATACCGGTCAGATTGTCCAAGTTGCATGAACTCCCTTCACTTAATCGACCTCCGCTGGGCTCAGCACACACCAGTGGCTTGGTTTGTGGTCAGTAGGATGGGCCTGGGGGTGAGGACCATGTAAACCCTGGAAGTGGGCTTGGGCTAATCCAGCAAGAAATCCAGGGTCCCAGTGTCAGGAGTCTGCTCTAAAATGGGGAAGATGCAAGCTCTGGGCAGGCATGTGCCCTTGGCTTCCTGATTCCTTGCTCTGTGATGAGATCAAAGGAGGGTCCTCTAAAGCATGGGGCTCAGGGAAGGGGCCCCAGCTGCCCAGGCCTGAGCATCATACTGTGCCCAGAGGCTCCATTTCTTCTGGGCTTCTGGAGGCAAGAGAGGTCTACAGGTACCACCCTGACTCCATTTCTTCTCAACCCTCCAGAACCTTCCATCATGTTTGCTGGCAGAGCAGGTCCTGCTGACAACTGCCCTGTGGTCAGACATGCACCTGATGCAGCCCAGGGAGTGAGTGCTCAGCTGTTCCTCCTGCAGGCCAGCTCACTCCTCAGATGGCAGTAGCTGCTGCCCTTTCCTGAGCACCTACTATGTGCCGGGCTCAGTGCCAAGCCTTTACCTGCAATCCTGCTGCTCAATGAAGGATGTGATTTTTGTTCCCATTTCACAGATGAGATGACAGTGCCATCCAGATTCTACAAATGAGCTGGCACATGGGGTGTCTCTTCCGGAGACCTTGATTCAACAGCCTGTCTTCCTCCAACTGGTTTCACTATTTAAAAAATACTTAGCATATTCCACTTAGAATAGTAGATATTTCATATCTTTGCTTATTACAGTGCAACATGCTAAGAATCCATTATTTAACCGTGCACTGGTTCTAATCACTCTTCAGGTACTGGCATGCCAGCAATAATTTACATCCTGTGTAAGGAGTCAGGATGTAACCTCTACCTGCACAGAGAGAGCTGACAGTAGGATAGAATATAATTGTTCCCCAAAAGCTACACTTGATAGCTAATGAATGAGCAGGTGAGGATTAGAGATGGGGAGATGCACCGGCATTTGTGAGAGGTAAACCAACAATTAGAAGAAGAATGTGTTCTGTTGGCTGTCAGGGAAGATTTTTGCAACACACACACACACACACACACACACACACAAAACAAAAAGGAAAAGACAGTTTAGACTCAAAGGTAGTACGATGTCTGCTGCAGATATGGGAGGAAATCCACACTTAGATACGTGTTTGAAGGTATGTTTTAAAGAAAACTTAGAATTTCCTCCAGTGCCTTTAAGATTTCAAAATGATTTGGGAATGCTCGTCCACACTTCCACTCAGCAAACGCACCGCGAGCATGTGTTTGTGCTGGTGTGTGCAGCCTGGGAGAACCCGGATCAGTAACAGTGCAGCCAAGAGCAGCTCTGGTCTCTTCTGAGACCAAGGGAACCAGGAGCTCCAGGGAGGACGCTTTCTGGGTGCCCTTCCCTGGGAAGCAAATGATAACGATAATCACGGTCATTGGCACTAGCTGTTAACCATGGGCTAGTATGCTGCATGTTACCTGTCATTTCCATGGTGGCACTAGGAAATGGACGGTGCCATCTTTATTTCACCCAGGAGGGTGCTGGGGCTCAGGAGATGGATGAGGGGCAGCAGGCTGCCTGAACCTGCCTCTGGGCCCTCCTCTACCCTGACCTCAGGGTGCTAACCCTGCTGTGGACAGCGGAGCTCAGAGGAGGCATTTTAGGGGTTTTAGCAAACACTGGAAATTTTCCTGCCAAGGAAAGAGAAAATTAAATTGCCTGAAGAATGTAAATCTACTTCGATTCTATGTGTTCTATATACTTCTATATACCAAGGTTCCCTGTAGAGTGTCTTGTATGCATATAAACACACACATATACGTGCAGAGGTCCACATATACTTCCTGTGGTGTGTGAGCGTGTATATACACTGTGGTGTGCAGTGTGTGTACATGTGTGCGAGTTTGAAATCCGCTGCCCTGAGGTCTGCGCCAGAGTCCCCAGTCAGCTGACCACAGCGGGTGAGGGAGCCCGCTGGCCTGCCCCCGATTGTCAGTGGCTGAAGCAGCCTGGGATTGTCTGGATTTCATGTCTCATAGTTTCCCAAGTCCGCTCCAAAGGTCCTGGAGAGCAATGGAACCCAGGCCTCGGTGGGGAGAGCCTGCCCTCTGAATAAAGTGACGCTCAGGCTTTCCTATATCCTCTGCTGGAAGCAGAGGAGTTTTCAGATAACTGAAGCACTTGAGTGGTTTTAAAATAACTTTATTCATGAAGAAGCTCTCCCCAAGCAAATGGGACACTGACTTGCCTGCCTAGACAGAGCCCACTGTTCCGTTGTGCTTTTTCTCAGTTTCTCAGGGAACCAGGCACCTCACCTTCCTGCTGTATTTTAGTGATGGCCCCAGTGATGGGGCCGAGAGCAGGGACTAGTCATGGCTCATATTCACTGAGTGTTTTGGGGGCCCTGGCTTTGTGCCAGCTGCTCTCCTTGCACCGCGTCACTCCGTGGTCCCAATGCCCCCATGATATGTGATGAACAGTCCTATTTAGAAACTGAGGCTTTGAGAGATCTTACCACTTATTGCCTCTTCCTTGGCCAGATTCGGACACAGATTCTTACTCATTCTGTTTACAGCCTCTCTGCAGGATCTGTCAAGCTTTTGACCTTGACTCTGGGTTGGAGACCTTGGTTGTCTGCTGCAAGTTTTTTTTGGTCTACTTTATTTTTCCTTCAAATTTCTTATTTCTTTTATGATTTCAGGCTTCCAGAAAAGTTGTGAGAATTTCCATATTCCCTTCATCGGATTCCCCAAGTGTTAACATTTTGCCAGTTTTTATCCGCGTCTGTTTTTCCCTCTCCCCCTCTCTGCCCGTCCATTTGAAAATTGAATGCAGACACGGTGCTCTCTTACCCCTAAATACTTCAGTATGTACTCCTTAAAAACAAGGACCTTCACTTATGTAACCACAGGAATCAGAAAATAAAGAAAAATCAGGAAATTAATATCAATACAATACTATTATCTAACCCATAGATTTTTATCTGATTTGGCTAATTGTCCTAATAATGTCCTTTACAGTGAAGAAAATCCCCCAGATCACCCACTGCCTTTAGTTCCCAGGTCTTTTCTCCTCCCTTAATGCGGAGCCCTTCCTCAGGCTTCCTTTGTGCTCATGACACTGACGTGTTTGAAGACCTCAGGCTAGTTATTTCTCAGAATGTCCGAAGTTTGGGTTTGTCTGCTGTTTTGTTAAGATTAGATTCAGGTAATGCAGTTTGGGCAGAAATACCACCAGAGCGGTATGGTGTCTTGTTCTCCGTGGGTCCGACCAGGAGACACAGGATGTGGGCTTGATCCCGGGCTGGCCGTGTTAAACTGAATGCTTGGTTACCGTGGTGTTGCCAGCTTTCTCTATGCTTAAGTTACACTTTTTCCTTTGTAATCAGTAAGTCTCTCACGGGGAGATATTGGGTTGGCCAAAAAGTTCGTTCGGGTTTTCCGAAAGATGCTACCCGAATGAAATTTTTGGCCAGCCCAATATCTTGAGACTGTAAATATCCAGTTACTCCTCAAATGTTAACCCACTTGTCTTAGCATTCATTGATGATTCTTGGTTGATTTACTTATTATTGTTCTGAAGGCTGCCAAAGGTATGTTTTCTAATTCCATTATTCCTTCTACATTTACTAATTATCTTTCTACTGTAAGGAAGAGCTTTCCTTTCTTTTCCATTTATTCATTCTATCAGTGTAACTCATGGGTTTTTATTTCATTCAGTGTGTTATAATTCTTTTCTATTATTATTCTGATGCTAAAATGGTCCTAGATTTGACCTTTCAAACTGGCTTCTTTGTCCTTTTGACATGTCCCCATCATTCTGTGAGCACTTCCTCACTTTTTGGCACAAGAAGATGTTCCAGGTTCATCTGGTATTTTCCTTGGTCCTGGAATCAGCCATTTCTCCAAGGGACCCTGTTGTGTTTTTTGTTTTTGTTTGTTTGTTTGTTTTTAGTGCAGAATGACATATAGAAATGACGATCTGGGGGCTAGACATGCTCATTGCTACTGGGGTGTCATCTGTATATATACACATGGATAATCAATTTCTCTCTCTTTTTCTCTCTGCCCCCCCCATCTCTCCTTCCTTTCCTTCCTCTGTCCTTTTTTAAAACCATGAGTTCACACTTATATTTTCAATTCCGATCCAACACTACAAGGATTCTATCTCCACCACCTCTTTTGAATTTTGCAGCTCTATTCTCCAACAGTGAAAAAGCCTGGCTTCAGTTGTCCACAGTATATTTATGTGTTTGTTAAATTATCGGCTACTGATAATAATTTTTGTCAGATATTTTAATTTTACTGTTAAATTAATTTTAATTGCATAGATAATACATGAACTCATTATTTTTGACAAAAATTTAAATACAGGTAAGGCATAAATATAAGTATAAATATATTTTCTCCTCCACACTTCTCCCCTACCCTCAGATCTAACCATTATTATCAACTTATCAAATTGAGTCTTTCCAGATTTCCTATGCCTTTATACACCCTCAGAAATTAGAATTGTAATGTCTTGAGTTATATCTATATAAATGGTTTCATGGTCTACTCGGATTGGCAATGTGTTTATTTAAAAAAAATAAAACTCTTGGAGATTATCCTTGTCAGTACACAATTGATTCACTTCATTGCAGCTCAGTTTGAGATGCTGAGTTGTAAGAGCAGTGTCTGAATATTATTTTAGCATGCCCAGTGTATGGAATATCATGCAGTGCTTAAAAAGAATGTACAACTATCTTGTGCACATGAGCAAATATCTCCCTAGAGTCACTGCAGAAAAGTAGGATGGTTGCACCTTAGGACATTTGCATTCTGCAGTTAAAGGAATATTCCAACGTGGCTACACTCAGTGTCACACCACCCTAAATGAATGCTGGTGTGTCCTTGCATACCCAGGAAGGGGAGTGGCCCCTGCCCCTTGATCAAAGGCATGGAGTGCAGTCATAAGGCTGATGGCATCTTGAGGCATCGGAGACTCCATCTTACCCTCTGTTTGAGCAGGTGGCTGACTAGGGCAACAGATGTGTGTGTGTGTGTGTGTGTGTGCGTGCGCGTGTGTGCATGTGTATTGCAGGGGAGGGGGGCTGCGCTCTTTTAGATCTGTCAGTGCAGGAAGAGTTATCAACTGTAGCTTATGTCTTAATCACCAAGAGACATTTCTATGACTAGGCAAGGGAATCTTCTACATGAAGTTTTTTTTTTTTTCTTTTAAAAAATTTTGTCTATTTCAAAGTTGGGTTGGAGAAGTAAGAGTAACTTGAAATCCTATCAGCAACAACATTTCTTATAAGAATAGCTTTGCATTTCCTAGTCCAATTTGTAGGAGCAATGGCCCTTCTATCTCTTTGCCATTTCCTCCCAGGTGGCTCTTCCTGCCCATTATCCTATTTTAGCCCCTCACCCATCCAACGAGGAAAGTGAGGCAAGTTTTCCCCACTCTGTAGATTTCTTTTACTTAAGGTCACACAGCCAGTGTTGGAACCTAGACTCCAACCCAAGCATTCAAATTCCAATCCAAGATTTTTTTAAAGTAAGATTTTTTTCTCATATACTGACTTGTAACAATTGAAATAAAATAGAACATGAAGAAACACTTTTATGTCATCCATAATCAACACTGTCATCCAGCGATAACCACCATGAATACATTCTTATATACTTCATACACATATAACAAAATTATATAGAGTAGTTAACTGAGTGCTTTATATTTATATCTTCCAATGCCATTGACTTCTTTTTGTATTGATAAGATTTCAAATGATTGTATAATATCCTATCATGTGGATAGATCATAATTTGGGCAATCCTCCATAGTTGAAGTTAGGCTTATTTTATATTGTCATTGTTATAAATAAAGTTTCAAATAATATCTCTGAATGCAAATATTATTTAACTATATCACTAAAAATGAGGTGAAATCATGGGCCAAGAGTTATGCACACGTTTAGGATCTTAATACCTAAAACACAATTCTGCTCTAAAAAAGGCTACAGGGCAACCACCAGGGTGGTGCCAGCAGCCTTCCTCACACATTAAACATACGAAGTCATGATGGAATATAGATACATCAAGTTTCCAAATGCATGTGAGGAAAACAGAGTTGGCAAGGTGAAAGAAGCTTCCTAAGGTCACAGAGAGGGGATTCAGCTCCCATTCCCACTGCTTGATGAACACGAGTCAGCTGTTCCCCCATATCATCTGCACTTGCCTGACCTTGGCAAGGGAGGCATAGAACTCCCAAGGATGGTATCTTGTATCGTTGGACATGCTTCTGTCCCCGCCACCTTTGCTTCTGCTATTTGAGATGACTCATCCCCTATGCAGGCAGCTGGATGGTCACCCCTGTAATACCTGCCCCCGTGGTTCACCTCCTTCTGACCTGGCCAAGTTCAGAGTACAGTATCATATGGGATATGATGCCTGATATGATGATTGATGAGATAGAGTGGGACCCAGTCTACACGGCCCAACCCAGGGGTGAGCAGATAGATGATATGAAGGACTAAGGAAAAATGCCACAAACTTGTTTCAGAGTGATGCTTATAAATGGGTAACAGTATAATCATGGGTTGAGTTAACAGCATGGATTAAAAACATGCCAGGTACCAGGATTGGAATTGTGTTAAGACCAGATTAAGCAAATTAGGGTTGTGGTTCCTCTAAGTGTAGTGAAGAAAAATTGGAGACAAATGTAAAACACTGTACTTCTCTTAGTCCACATAAAGTAA
Organism: Eubalaena glacialis; assembly: GCF_028564815.1. Lineage (NCBI taxonomy): Eukaryota > Metazoa > Chordata > Mammalia > Artiodactyla > Balaenidae > Eubalaena > Eubalaena glacialis. The sequence continues at coordinate 49,597,841 of NC_083733.1, read as the reverse complement.
AGAGCCAAATAGCTGTATCTATAGCTAGATGAACATCCTTGATTTTATTGAAGGCTTTAGAAAGATTGGTTTAGGGGAGTTTTCTGGAAAAGCAAATTTTAAGTGAAGGTCTGAAACAGAGTTGTCATGTGTGAGAGGAAACCACTGGCTGCCCGAGTAGGTAAGCAAGGCACTTAAAAAATATGGCCTGAAAATTCCTTGGGGAAATGAAATTATGCATGTAATTATCTATATGGGTTACATCCTTTGAATAATGGTATACTTGGAGTCAAATCAAGTCGGTACCACAGGGCAGATCACATAATGGGAGCAGGACACACGGAGCAGGCACCTCAGAGGTTTATGGAAAAGCTCAGTACTCTCCAAACTTCCCTGGTGATAAGAATGACTACCTTAGTGATTCTGATTCTAATGCAGGAACTTTTGAGACGATCTTGTCAAATGTTGATGACCATAAGATCACCTTTGGGTCTTATTAAATGGCAGATTCTGAATCTGTATGTCAGGCTGGGACCTGAGAGTCTGCATTTTCTATAAGCTCCCAGGTGATGCTGACGCTGCTCTTCTAAAGAACACATTTTGAAAAGGAAGAGATGTAGACCAGGTGTCTCAAACAGAGGGCTCATGAAATATATATAGTTACAGATGTGTTTATATTTTTTCAAGTTTTGTGGCTAATATTAAAAAATGGAAGACTTCCACTTCTAACCATGATGAAGTAACTGGCACCAGACTTGTTCTCTTGCCATAAGCGACTATAAAACTAGACACAATATATGACAATTATTTTCAGGCACTAGAAAATAGATAACATAAAACTGTGAGTCCTGAAAGAAGGGAAATTCAAGAGATAAACTCTATGGTCACTTAGCCCTCTGCCTGAGGACAAGTTACAAAAAGCACAGTAATCTGGTGTCTGCGCAGAGCATAGCAGGTCTGCTGAGCTGAGGAGACAAAGGTTAGAGTTTGGGTCCCTTCAACTGCTTGGAATTTGCACAGTGGAACATCATAGAAAGGAAACTGTGTGTGTGGGGGTTGGGGGCTGGGTGCCACACAAGTCCATGGCTGAGGGCCAGGCTGCACATACATGAAGATTACCCAGTGCTTACCAAAAAGCATCAGCTAAGGGGTTGGAATCAGAACAGAGGGAGCAGAAGTTGAGCAGTGATGGCGCAAGAGCAGTCTTGTGGGCGCAGGATGCTTGACTCATGACACTGTCAGAGTGAAAAGATCTCTTTAGCACCTTGTTAACACCCCACAGATCCACTTAGTCACCAGAAAAGTTGTGTCTTCGGTATAAGAACTCTAGATTTGACCTAACAAAGTCTAAATTCAAGCTCCAACAAGATGCAGAGAGTTTAGAGATTGAGTGCAAGTTAGAGGAGCTTGAAAATATCTTGGACTTTCCATAGATCTGCATTAACAAACATAAAACCAAGCCAAGTTCCAGGTGATCCACCAGCAATTAAACTGCTTAATAAAACAATACATACACTCCTAAATAAGGCTAACAGAATCTAGATTCTCTATAACATATCATCTGTAATGTACAGTATTCAATCAAGCATCATTAAATATTCAAAAAAAAAGAAAAAACAGGAAAATATGATCCAGGAATAACGAAAATGTAGTCCATAGAAACTAGACTTGACATGGCCCAGATGTTGGAGTTAGCAAAAACTTTAAAGCAGGTATTATAGTTATGCTCAAAGAATTGAAAGAAAATATGGTCTTAATAAATCAACAGAAAAATAATTTGAGCAGAGAAAGGCAAACTATAAAAAAAGAGCCAAATGGAAATGATAGACCTGAAAATTATAATAAATGAAATACAGAAATTTGACAGACTTAACATAAGATTTTATTTTATTTTATTTTTATTATTATTTTTTGGCTGCACCATGTGGCATGTGGGATCTTAGATCCCCAAGCAGGGATTGAACCCATGCCCCCTTCAATGTTAGTGTGGAGTCTTAACCACTGGACCACCAGGGAAATCCTCTTAACATAAGATTTTAAATGGACAAAAAGTGGCCTTGTTTACAGATCAACAGACATTTTCCAACCAAAATTGCAGAGAAAAAAAGAATTGGAAAAAAAAAATGAGTAGAACTGCTACTATATAATAGCAGTTCTGAAAGAGAGTCCACAAGACCATTTCAGAAATTCTTCAATGTTAAAGCTGTTTTGATTTTGTTTCAAAATCAAAAGCTAAGATTTTACTTACCCTTTCCATTCCCATTCATTCATGAGTGTACAGTGGTGTTTCCCAGAGGCTACATGATGTGTTATATCACAACAGATAGATGCAGAATCAGATAAAAGAATCTAGCTGTCTTTTATTTATTAAGCCAGAATAGCACTCTGAAAAAATATAAAACAATGCCATTCTTTTCACTAAGATTTACTTAAAACATGTTTTTTATCCATTAAGAATATGTTATTTATGTTAACATGTAATGACCTTCTTCTTCTTTTTCTCCTCCTCCTCCTTCTTATTACTAAATAATATTTGTTATTTATTATTAATAACTTAATATTAATACTTAATAATAATTATTTTAAAGAATTTCTCAGTTTTACTTTCTAATACAGTAAGTATCAATAGATATATCCCAAATAAACAGATGTTCTTTGGAGTTCTTAAATTTTTAAATAATGTAAAGAAATATTGAGACAAAAAAAAAAAATGAGTACTACTGGTCTTGCCAAAGTGGAATTAGAGTTCCAGATGGAGAAAACAATGATAATGGGGCAGACCAAACTTTCAAGAAATAATGACTGAAAGCATATCAAATGCAATGAAATACAATGACTTAATTTAGGAAAATTCAGCCAACTCCAAGCAAGATAAATACAAAGTAAAATATCAGAGTCAAATTGCCCAAAACCAAAGCTAAGAAAATCTTGAAAGCAGCCAGATAAAAAACATACATTATGTACAGGAAGAAAATAAGAAGACTAACTGACTGCTGACTTCACTTATGAAACAACAGAGACTAAGAGACAATTGAATTACATTTTTAAAAAGTAAAAGAAAAAATATTCTGTCAAGTCAGATTCTATATTTAGCAAAAATTACCTCCAAAAATGAGGATAAAATAAAGATATTTTCTGACAAACAAAAATTTGTAAAATTTATTGTTAGGATACCTACACTACAAAAAAAAATGCTGAAAGATGGTATTCAGGATGAAGGAAATGATATAAAGTAGATATTTAAATTTCCAAATATTTTGAAATGAAACAGCATTTTTTCTAAATAATTTATGAGTCAATAAAAAAATCACAAGATAAATTTAAAATATTTTGAAGCTAATGGAGATGAGAATATAACATTTAAAAGTTTGTGGGGTACAGCCAGAGCAGTGCTTTGAACAAAATTTATAGCTTTAAATGTCTATATTAGAAAATAAAAAGATGTAACACCAATTATTTTTTTCCATCTTATAGAGATAGAAAAAGGAAACTAAAGTAAGCCCAAGGTAGTAGAAGGAAAGAATTAATAAATATAAGAGCAGACATTAATGAACAGGAAACATGCATGTAAGGAAAATTAACAAAGCCAAAAGTTGGTTCTTTGAAAAGATTAATAAAGTTAATAAACCTCTAGCAAGAAAAATTGATGAACAAAGAAGGATGCCAAATTACCAATATCAGAAATACAAATAGGAATAATAATATGTATTCTACAGAATATCAATACATATCCACAATAATAACAAATACATATCTTAAAGAAGAATAAGAAATAATAACACTAATAAAGGAATAATAATAAAAATAATAAGATATTACAAACAACTTTATGTCAATAAATTTAACCGCTTAGATGAAATGGGCAAATGCTTTTAAAAACACAGTCTTCTAAAACTTAATCAACAGGAAAATTTGAATAATCTTATAATATTAAAAGAATTGAATTTATTATCAAAAACCTTCCCACAAGGGAAGCTCTGTGTTGAGATGAGTTCACTATTAAATTCTATCAAACACTTACAAAAGCAACAATAATAATATTACACAAACTTTTTCTAAAAATATAGGAGGAGAGACTGCTTCTCAACATGCTTTATAAGACCAGCGTAACCCTGATATCAAGCTGACAGTGTCATTAGAAGGAAAGAAAACTACAGGCCAAAATCTCTCATGAACATATAAGCCAAAATCCTCAATAAAGTATCAGCAAACTGAGTTGAGCACTCAATAACAGGTATACCCTAGGGTTGTAAAGATATTTCAACACTCAAAAATTAATCAATTAATTTAGCACATTACAGAATTAATGAAAAAATATCACAGTTATCTCAATAGACATAGAAAAAGAACTTGATGAAATCCAAAACCCATTCATGATTAAAATAAAAAAATCAGCAAATTACAGATAAAAGGAAACTTTCTCAACCTGACGGTGGGAATCTATGAAAATCATACAGCAACCATCATTCTTAGTAGTTAAAGACTGAATTCTTTCCCCTAAGATTGGGAAAAAGGCAAAGATGTTCAATCCCATATTTTCTCTTCAATATTGTATTAAATGTCCCAGCCAGTGCAATAAGGTAAGAAAATGAAATAAAAAACATAAATATTAAAAAAGAAATAAAACTTTCTTTATTAACACATGACATGATTGTCTGCATAGAATATCCTAAGGAATCTACAAAAACCTACCAGATCTAAAAATGAGTTTAGTTAGGTCACAGAATACAAGATAAATGTACAAAATTAATTGCATTTATATATGAGAAACAAATATTTAGAAAATAAAATTTAAAAATAAAATATTTAGGAGTAAATTTAATGAAAGCTGTGCAAAATTTCTACATAGAAAAGTATAAAATGTTACTGAACAAAATTAAGAAAGATCTCAATAAATTAAAAGATACACCCTGCTGTCCTGTTGATGGATTGGAAGATTTGATAGAGTTAAGATGTCCATTGTCCCCAAACTGATCTATAGAGTCAATAAAATTCCAATCAAGATCTCAGTAGACTTTTTCTTTTGTATAAGTTAACAAACTAATGCTAAAATTTGTCTGAAAAAGAAAAGGATCTAAGATAGCAAAAACAATTCTTTAAAAAAAAAGCAACGATGTGGGAGGACTCACAGTACCTGATTTCTATAATGCTATAAGAACTAGGTATCTGTATGGAACAAAAATGAACCATAGGGCTTCCCTGGTGGCACAGTGGTTGAGAATCTGTCTGCCAATGCAGGGGACACGGGTTCAAGCCCTGGTCTGGGAAGATCCCACATGCCGCGGAGCAACTAGGCCCGTGAGCCACAACTACTGAGCCTGCACGTCTGGAGCCTGTGCTCCGCAACAAGAGAGGCCGCGATAGTGAGAGGCCCGCACACCGCGATGAAGAGTGGTCCCCGCTTGCCGCAACTAGAGAAAGCCCTCACACAGAAACGAAGACCCAACGCAGCCAAAAAAAATAAAAATAAAAAATAAATTAAAAAAAAAATGAACCATAACGCTTACTTCACTTCATTTTCAAGAAATAATTGGAAATGGTTCATAGAGTTGAGCATAAAGCCTAAAACTGTAAAACTTTTAGAAGACAACATAGGAGATAAACTGTGCAACTTAGGGGTAGAAAAATATTTCTAAGGACACAAAAGTATTGACTAAAGGAGAAAAATGACAAATTGTACTTCATTAAAATTAAAACTGTTTGCCTTTCAAAAGACATTGAAAGAAAAGGAAATATCAAGCCACAGACTGGGAGATATTATTTGCATTACACACATCTGACAAAGACTTGTATCCAGATTATATAAAGCTTTCTTACAACTCAGTAATAGGAAGGCAACCAACTAATAAATAACGGGCAAAAGATTTGAACAGACAATTCACAAAAGAAGATCTACAGATGGCCAATGAGCACATGAAATGATGCTCAACACCATTAGTTATTAGGAAAATGCAAGTTAAATGAGATACCGCTTCATAGCTAAATGACTAAAATTATGACTGAAATGACTAAATGACTAAAATTAAAAAGACTGATAATACCAAGCATTGGGAAAGATGTTGAGCAACTGGAACTCATATATTACTGGGTGGGGGGGGTGGGGCGGGGGTGTAAAATGGTACAATCACTTTTTTTTTAATATATTATATAATTTATACTTTTTTTTTAAAGACACCAATTGTACTTGAACATTTGTTACTTTTTTAAAAAAATTAATTAATTAATTTATTTGTTTTTGGCTGTGTTGGGTCTTCGTTTCTGTGCGAGGGCTTTCTCTAGTTGTGGCAAGCGGGGGCCACCCTTCATCGCGGTGCGCGGGCCTCTCACTATCACGGCCTCTCTTGTTGCGGAGCACAGGCTCCAGACGCGCAGGCTCAGTAGTTGTGGCTCACGGGCCTAGTTGCTCCGCGGCATGTGGGATCTTCCCAGACCAGGGCTCGAACCCGTGTCCCCTGCTTTGGCAGGCAGATTCTCAGCCACTGCGCCACCAGCGAAGCCCGGTACAATCACTTTTGAAAACTGTTTGGCAGCGTCTTATAAAACTAAGCATACTCTTATCAAATGACTCAGCAATTCCATTCCTAAATTTTTACCCAAAAGAATTGCAAAGCACATGTCCATAAAAGGACTTGCCCAGAAATGGTCATAGCAACTTTATTGATAATAGCTTAAATCTGGAAAGAACCCAAATGGGAATGAATAAACAATTATGATACATTTATACAATGGACTAGTACTCAGCCATAAAAAGGAGCAGCTATTAAAACATGCAACAACATGGATAGATCTCACAGACATCATGCTGAGTGGAAAAAAGTGGGCAGAAAAAAAATGATTCTGTATGATTCCATTTATATTAAATTCTAATATTATAATTCTAGGGATAGGAAGCAGACCAGTGGTGTACTGGAGCAGTGGGTGGGAGGGAGGAGGTTGACTTCATGTACAGGAGGGAGCTTTTTGGGGAGATGGAAATGTTCTATAACTTGATTGGGTTGGTGGTTGTATAGGTGTATACTTTGGTCAAATATCATTGACCTGTGCACTTAAAGTGTGCTGATTTTAAACTACTATAAATCAGACCTGAATAAAATCAATTTTTTAAAATTGGTTCATTTAACATAAAAATCTGGATTTTAGGATTCTCTTGAAAAGCCAGATCTAGAAATACTAGGCAAGCAACCCCATTTAGTGACAACCAGGTGGAGTTAAGCTATGGCTGCCCCATTCCGATGGGACAAGCATCTTTCTAAAGTCCCCACAGGCCCTCTCCCTCCTCAGTCACTTACGCTGTCCCTTTTTGCTATCTGTTGAGTGCCTTTTGGCCTCTGCTCTTAACGAACAAACAAACAACTAAGTTTGTTTGTGTGCTCATTGATTTATTCAGCCATCAATCTGTTGTCCAATATGTTCTCAGTTCATTGGACTGGCCATTTCTTCTCCATGAGATCAATCCCTCTTCATCTGAGGAGCAGGAGTGAAGCTACAATATTACATTCAAGGCGATGCCATCTTACAGACCCTCCCCCAAGCTTAGCTACCTTTGGCTCAGGGTGGGGTCTCATGTTTTAGCTCCTTTGGAATAAGGGGAAGAGGCCAAGAGGAAGAGGGAGTCAGGGTCACCCTGTTCTGACCGTCCCTGACTCTTGGGTCTTTTCCCCAAGACCAGCTCTGGGGTGGAGGAGCAAGTAACTGAGGTCGCATTACAGAAAACCCAATCAGGGCATATAAATCAGGATCTGGAGTTAAAGAAAAGTGGAATTTTATAAAATGGATCATTATTATATGGCTTAGGCTCTGTAAATCAGTCAGTTGTAGCTAAAGTGTGAAGTGACTGCCCTTAAATCAGAACATTTTCTTTAGGAATTCCTGGGCATGACTTGTAAAACTGCTGTAGGATCTGTAAGCTCCGACTGGAGTTATGTAAATACATTGCCTCCCCTATAAAGCAGTTGAATGTTTTAACTAAATCTAATTCTTAAAATAATGATTTCTGAATCAAAACTTTGCTGGGAAGATTTACAGGCAAGTTTTATAAATCAGTGGCAAGATATATAACTCAGATAGTGAGAAGTGCAGATTTATAAATCCAACTTGTAAATCAGGAGAAAAAACATCATGTTTTACACTAAATAATATTTTTACAAATGGCACCTCATACATCATGCAATTGCCACAAATCTTTCACACTGGAGTCAGGCTACATAATGCAAGGCTGAATCACAAAGAAAATTGAGGCCTGGGTGGTGATGTCGGCAGGAAGACTCCTGTGAAAAAATGCTGTTCCGTCCTCCTCATCAATGGAGATGGGCGAGGGGCTCTGGAATCAGACTCTCCCTGGTTTGTAATTCCTCTTGGCAGCCTGAGAGCGGCCTGACTGTGGGTGAATTTCATCACCATCCAAGTCTCAGTTTACACATCTATAAAATGCAGACAATAATCCCTTTGCCAAAAGAATGTTGAGATGATTAAATGAGATAATATCTGTAAAGCAAAGAGCTCAGTGTCTGGAAAATACTGAGTGCCTAATAAATGTTCATTGTTATCTGTTGATACATTATCAAATTCATTATTGTTGTTGTTATTATTATTTTCAGTCTACATCAGTTTCCCATTCCATGACTCATAAAAAAAAGTAGTTGTGGGAAGCAGGGGCAGTGATGGGGCTGTTGACTCCCGGGCAGTGGAGCCTGAGAGCAGGTTTATGTCCTCCTACTCCAGCTGTGTTAGCTTGGACCATTTTCCCTGGTATTCCTCAATTTCTGGCTGCAAGAATTTCCCCCAAAAGGCTCCTGAAGGTCATTTTTTGAGACCCGACTTCTATGCCGAATTTAAATAAAAGCTAATGTTTTTAAGAAGCTTGTTACAAAAGTAATACATTTTTATCGCAGAATATTTGGAAAATAATGAAAATCACCAATACTCTTGCCACCCAGAGATGATCACTGATAACTTTCTGGTTATCCTATTAAGGTCTTTTTCTATGCATACATTTACATACATATATTTTTTAAAAACCAAAAATGAGACCACATTGTACAGGTTGTCTTGCAAATTTTTTTTTCTACTTAACTATATATTGTGAACCTTTGCCAAAGTCACTAAATATGTTTTTTTTCATGATCGTGTATTATACTACACCATAATTTATTTAGCCAGTTCCATATTGTCAGACGTTTATTTTGCTTTTAATTTTTTGCTATTATAAACAACATTCCAGGGAACATCTTTTAAATAAATATCTGCAGTTATTTATGATTATTTTCTAAGGATAAATTCCTAGAAGAGGAATTGCTGTGTAAATGGGTTGTGCACGTTTTTAAGAATTTTGCCAAGTTACCCACTGGAAAGCTTGTATCACTTTAAGCCCATGCCAGCAATCTGTGGGTGCCCATTTCCCCATGCTCCAGACAATCTTTTTTCTTTTTTTTTTAGACTGTCAATGTAATAGCTGAAAAACTGTGTTTTGCTATTGTTGCAGTTTGCACATCTTTGACAGCTTGTAAAGTTAAACATTTTCCATATTTTTGCTGTTAGTACTTCTTTTGTGAATTTCCTAATCATGTCTTTTGACCACAATGGCATTTCAGAGCATTAGAAATATTAACCCGTTGTTACATATGTTGCAAACATTTGTTTTCTCAGTTTGTCATTTGCCCTTAAATTGTGCTTATGGCAGAAGATTTTGATTTATATGTGGTTAATTCTATCAATATTTACTTTATGATAAGACACTCTTTAAAAGTTTTCCCAGCACAAGATCATGTAAACATACACCTGTATTTACTTGTAGTTATTTTGTATATGTACTTTAAACCCTTAATCCACCTGAAATTTGTTTTAGGAGGTGGTGTGAAGTAGTGACGAATCAATTTGTTCTTAGGATTTCATAATTGCCCTTTCATCACTTCCCCTGGAGATTTGAAATACCCCTCCTACCATGAACAACATTCTTATACGTTCTTTCTACCTGCTTCTCCCTAATCCAGTCTATTTTAATTATTGTAGTTTTAGAATCTATTTTGTTATCTGTTTGTGCAAATATCCCTACTATTTCTGTTTCATCAAATTCTCCTTAACTTTTTTGTCTATTGATTCACCCAGACATTTAAAATTCTTTTGTCAAGTGTCAAAGAAAAAGGTGTTAAAATGTGAATTGGAATTACAAAAGACATCAATAAATTGGAGTGATGCCTTTACGATTGTTAGCCTTCTATTCCAGACAAAAAGATACATGGCATGTATCCCCTCTTATTTTAGCCTCCTTGCATCTACCTCAGTAAAAGTTTTCTTTCCACTCCCTTACAAAACCGTTGGGTCAGGATAACTTCTTAATCAGGTAAGATTGATGTTATTTGATCCTGTTTCAATGGAATTCAAAATCCAAAGTCCTCTAAGAGGAGGGAGAAGGTGGAGAGAGGTTAATCTAAGGTTAGGGTGACAAGGATGTTTGGATCTCTCCTTTGAAGCACTTGCTTCCAGGAAGGCTCTAGAGAAAACTTCAAACACCAAAGTCTACAGATCGCCATGCAGTCACCGACCCACATGAAATGCTTCTGTGCAGGTTCACTTAGGATCTTGGCTGGCAACCTTCAGTGTTCAAATATCCCAACAAAAGGAAAAACGCTTGACCTTCAGCTACGATTGAAACACAATAAAACAAATAATAATGAAAAAAGGAAACACCTGTCTGGGAAACCGTACTGGGAAAGATACTTGACACTGTCTCAAGTATCATTGGGGGATTCAGGAATTATGAGAACTCAACCATGCTTGCTTGTTTTCTGAGTGTTATTGGGCTCCCTCTACTCTCCTTCCAACTGTCCAATAAAGTATGGCCTTAGGTACCATGAACAGATTTGGAGTTTAAGATGATTCCAGCTGTTTCATGGAGAATGTTGCAGGGAGCAAGAATGGTCATGGGAAGACCAGTTGGGAGACAGTTCCATTGTTCGGATGGGACATGACGGTACAATGGACTTGTTGAGGGCAGTGTTTGTGGAGGGAAGGTATCAGAGTCTAGATATATTTTGGTGATGGAATAAATAGGATTTAATGATGGGATTAGAGAAAAGCAGATGTCAAAGATGATTCCCAGGTTTCAGGCAAAAGAAACTGGATGATTGCTGAGTAGGGGAAGATTTGGGAGCAGCAGGGATAAGACTGGCCAGTGTTGAACTTAGGATGTGCCTATATAGGTCGAGACTCTACTGGCATTAAGTGATAGAAATCCACCTCCAACTCTTCCAAATGAAAAAGAAGAGTCTTGACTTCTGTAGTGGAATGTCTGGGTGGGACTGATGTCCAGATCCAGGTGCCCAATGTTGTCATCAGGAATTGCTCTCCTCTCTCCTCTTTCCTCTCCCTTCTTTACATTGGAATCCAAACTTCCCCTCCCCACCCTCTCTCTCTGATGTGCTTCCTCTGCATCACTTTCAACCTCAAGCAAAGTTCTCCCCAAGTATGGTGGCAGAGTTGGCTCAGCCACTGCAGACTTACATTCTACCATTTAGCAATCCCAGTAGAAAAATAAGAAAAAATAAGATTTCCCTCAAATAGCACCAATAACATTGTTGGGAATAAATGTTCTTGACCCGCTTTTACTACACACCTCTCTTTATACCAATCTGATGCTGCTAGACCAGTTATAGGACTAAACTACATGAAGAATGTAGCTGTAAGGGAATGGTTCTCCGAAGCTAAACTGGGTACCTTGACCAACACAAGAAATAGATTGGACAGACAAATCACAGATGCCTACTATTTGCCAATAGATAGGCGACCTTATAGTTGATTGTCCAAAACACGTTTGAGCATGAAAGGGGTGATAGGAATAATGATGCCAGGGCAACAAATGTAAACAGAGATTATCCTGACCACCTGGAGACATATTATCACCTTATCTGTAGGACATCCAAGTAGAGATGTTGACTAGTTGTTGGTGTTCAGGTAAAAGGGCTGGGATGGGATAGAGGAATTGGAGCAGGTGACGGGAGCAGTCCTGATGGAATGATAAGAAAAGAAGCCAGTTTGGAGGGAGTTGAAGATCGAAAGGAGGTGAGGAGTTGGAACAGCATGTGGACACAACTCTCCTCAGCTGGATTGGGAAGGACAATAGGGAGACAAAGCAAAGTAGGAATAAAGTATGTAGGAGCAGGGAAGATGCATTTGAAGGACAGGAGACAAGTGGACATTTTGGGAGAGAGAATAGTGACTGTGGAAGGAAGCCCTGAGAAGCTGGGAGGAGAAGGGGTCCTTAGGAGGGAGGAGGGCCAGCTTCACTTTTGTCTCAGGAGGGAAGCAGGGGAGGAGGGGCAGGTGCAGGTAGGCTGACAGAATCAGTGTTGGACAGAGGAGATGCTCTATGTGATGGCTTCTCATTGCCCCACGAAATACAACACAAGAACCTTTGGCAAGATTGGAGTTTGAGGACAGAGTGGAGTTGAAACAGTCACTGTCATAAGAGGGTTGGTGAGAGAAATGTGCCAAAGTTGCTGGGCAGCCTGGTGGCCCAAATGAGGCTGGCACTGGGGTGAGAGCAGTCTTTGGAATTCTTCTCTGATGAAGACACCTAAGGAAATGGCAGGGTCCCTGTCAGCTCATCCCCACAGGGATGGTTGCAGACCACTTCCCTTCATTCTCCAGGACCCCAAAGAGGTTGGCACCTTTCCTGTACCCACAGTCTGAAATGGACTCTGGGGTACAGGAAAGGTGACAGAGACACAGAGTCCATATTTGGGATACACAGAAGGTCACGTTCTAGGAGCCCCTGAAGTAAGCGGGCCTCGCTCCTGTGAATGCCAGCATTTTTGTGAAGGAGAAACATTTTTAAAGCCATCTTTTCAGTTTTAGGAGGTTGCTGAAGTTGGGACGAGGTGGAATTTGCCATAACTCACTCCTCAAGTCCTACAGAGGTCTCCAGCCGTGTGTTTCGGTTGTCAGCAGGTGCTCCAGAAACTCCATGAGAACAGGGGCACTGGGGGGTCACCACATGCCTCTGGGCACAGGCACTCTTCTTAGCACATAGAAGATGCTTCATATCTGCTTAATTAGCAGGGGCACTCTGGGCTTATTCTGGACTGATTGATGGGTTGGGACCTCCAGGTACCCTGAGCTTTTAGCCTGTACTCGGAAGCTGGCACCCTTGTGTTTTCATCCTCGCTGGTATTTTTGCCATTTAAGAAATTCATGTTGAGCATTATGGCTTCTAGCCTTTGAGCACAGTGTCTTTAATTGATTGACATTTGATGAATTAAGTAAAAAATGTTAATGAAAATGTTATAAAAGGAAATTGTGGTGGATTCACCTTATGCTTAATTTTTTTTTAAGCATTGAAATTAAAGGAACTCTCTTCCCTACACCAGCTACTTGATGAAGCTGCTAAATAGCAAGGATCTGATTTAATATCTGGGGTATTCGAGAGCCTGAAGGCTAGAGAATGAGAATGAGAGGTAGTATTGACCCACCACACCTGACCTTCTAGCAGGTCCTGTCTGGTCCACAGGGACCTGCTTAACCAAAGCACAAAGGATCACAGCCTGAAAGACAGTGATGGAGACATCCTCGGGTGTTTGTCTCCACAACAAACGTCACTTGAAACTTCCCTTTTCCCCCTTAAGAATGCCAACGTGATTATGCATCGAGCTGTTGCTATTTACAGAGCTCTTAGCACAGAGAGCATTACACAGCCAGTGACACAGAATTACAACCATCTAGACATATGGTTTGGATAAACAAAGCACAAAGCGCAAATTAACCATGGTTGACTATAACTCCCGCTCTCTGCTCCCCAGGGAGGGACTTCAGTGAAACTCCCAGTCGGGGAACGCAATACATATCAGAAAGTATGGTACATCCAGCGTGGTTTAGACAAATGCTAAGCCTTATTTTATGCTTTTCATGGTGCCAGAACACAATGGCACCAACCTGTCTAGGAAAAGTTATAACTCTGTGCCAGTTTCCTGTAAATAGTAATTGTACGCCTACCGGATTCCATGCCTGTGTGCTCCAAGACCAAAGAATGGCTTTCATTTGTCATCACCTTGCTTCCACTTCCCACGTCACCAAAGGCAGTTGCCTCATGCATCTGGATATCAGAGCTGCGTGGAGTTGGATATAAGTAGCCTCCTCTGAGTAAATATCCTTCAACTTCTGCTGTGGTCCTTCCCCTTCACTGAGCCCCCCATGCTTGTCTGCAGAGAAGAACCCCCTTCCATGCTGGACAGTCAAGGTCTGAGCTCATCCAGTCCCAGGGGTACCATTAGGAGTGGGCTGATTCTCTTTTCTGGCAGTAAGGGGTCCCCTCACTTCCCATATTTTATATTTCATGAGAAATTCTTCTGAGACAGGAAACTTTCTGTGTGAGGTCTTTGGCCTCATCATTGACACATGAACCTTATAAACTTTGTTTGACAATAAAGAGTATAATATTTGCTTTTCATAATACATGTGCATCGCTTTCCAAAGGAGAGAGCAAAATAAATAAATAACCAGAGTGAAAGGCTTCTACTTGGCTTGGACACTTGTACTGGAGTTTTTCAAAAAGGAAAAAAAATCCACAAAACACTTGGCTAAATATATACCTACTTTTTTTCTTGTCTTTAGTGGCTTTTCAGATGTGCATTATATATTTAATTCTCTCTCTCCCTCTTTCTCTCTCTGCCTCCTCTGTCTCTGTCTCTCTCTCTTTCACACACACACAAACACACACACTTTATAAAAATTAAAATTAGAGCCCATCATTTAGGGACTTAAGAAGGTATGCCCACGTGGCCCTAGAAATACTAAGGGCTCTATAGTATTGGATAAAACTTAAAGACTTAAATCTTATTCGTTGATAAACCTTCAAGGTTCATTATCTTATTAGCTGACCCTATTGTTTTAAGTAAACACCAAGAACAAATTCTGCTCCAACAGATGAGCAGTCTTCAGACTCAGAAGTTCAAAGGGAGTGTGAAGGGCATCAAATCTCTAACCTTTCTCAATGGAAATCCCAGATGTCAACTTCCAGAGCGGCATGGTCTTCTTGAGTCGGATGATTTCTGTGCGATCCCTTCAAGTGGCCTTGACGTTTTCTTCTTGTGAAGGTTGGGCAGGTGGCAGGACTCTCTGCCCTGGCTCCACATGGGTATTTATCGACATGTCTACTTGCTGTCATTTTCACGTCTCATTTCCAACTCTCTGAAGTGAATAAGGAAGACTACTGAATCATTCTCTGTCACGTTAATTTGGCCAAATAGAAATGGGGTGGGACAGGAGCCAAGATTTCCAGGGCAAAGCTAATGGACCTACCAAAGCCACTTACCTGGATTCAATAATTCAAATCAACTCCATTCAATTCAGCAAATATTTCCTGATACCTCCTCTGAAAGAAGTCCTGGTGCTGAGCCCTGTAGAACATGTAGAAAAGGATCAATTTCCCTCTTGAAGTTCCAGTCTAGAGGGAAGGTATTTTGGAATAAAATAATCCTATAGCCGAAAGGCAGCAATGAGAGGGACCCGAGGACCTGAAGGAGGGAGGAATCAACTGATTAGCATTGGGAAGCAGAAAGGTGGGAAGCTGGATATTCCTCCTGATCCTTTTAAGGTTTCTCCAAATCTAGAAAGGCCATGGGATGTGTACCAGGTCTCAGTCCTACTTGTCTCTTTCCATATCAAGAGTCAAATGAAAACATCTCCAAGCATATTGAAAATAGCAGCTGGTCATAAGCCCATTCCCATCATGGACTCAATGTACATTGGATGTGTTTCATTTTGCTGCTATGTGAAACAGATTATACTAGCCCATAAAGAGGGATTTTACATTTAGTCTTATGTGACATTCATTAGTAACATTTTCCCATATGCACTTACAGATGTCCCTTCAGGAAATTTGTGGGAAATCACTCGGGGGCTCAAAGAATTGATGGGAAGGGGGAAGACCCTGGCTCAAAAGAGGCTGGAATCAAGGTATATCCAGGACCCAGGCTGACTCAACCTTAAGCAGTGTCAGGGAACATTCTTCTCTCTGGAGGGCTGAACTCCAAACACCTCCCTGACCTCACATCACCGTTCTCCACATTCAAAGTTATGTGGGAGGGAGACTTTGGCTGTTTGTCCTGGCTTGTGTCCAGGGCCCAATTCTTGGCACCATGGTTTACAGTCTTAACAAGACCCCCATAAAGGGACAGGGAACCCCCCCTCCCATCCCAGGAAGAAATCAGGTTGCCATTATTGGAAGTAAGGTGAAATGACTGGGGGGACCAAGACACAAAGAAGCCCACCATAGTCAGTGAGGCAAACACTGTGTTAATGCCATGATAATTAAGTCACGGACGGTGAAGAAAAGTGATGCACCAGTTAGTGTTGGAGGGTAAATAACTCATCATAAAACAAGGAAGAAAGGAAAGCGCTACAGCAAAGAGGAGATGAAGAAGTATTTCAAGGGGAAATCAGAAGAGGGACACTAGTTTCTGCTCCATGTATTCAAGGAAGCTCAGGATGAAATCACGGTGATGCCATAGAGCAGGGGTTCCCAACCCCCGGGCCAAGGACTGGTACCGGTCCGCGGCCTGTTAGGAACCGGGCCACACAGCAGGAGGTGAGCGGCGGGTGGGCAAGCGAAGCTTCATCTGCCACTCCCCATCACTCCCCATTGCCTGTCTTACTGCCTGAACCATACCTTACCCTGTCCGTGGAAAAATTGTTTTCCAAAAAACCAGTCCCTGGTGCCAAAAAGTTTGGGGACCGCTGCCATAGAGGGAACGCGAAATGTATCTGAGGAGCTCATACAGTTGGCTGAGCCTGTGAGGGGACTCAGGTCAGCAACCAATTTGACACAAGGAGAATTCCACATCTTTATTGGAGTTATGACATCTGTCCCTTTTTGATTTTGGTTTGAAGACAATTCACCACCCACTACTTGACAGTTCTATGCCTCAAAAAAAGTTCAATGCAGGGTATGTATGTAATTGTACTCATACACACACACACTCACACACTTTTGTTGGAAACCTTTTCCTAAAATTGCCCTCTATCTACTCCCAGGAAATTCAGTGTTCATAGCATGAGTTTTCAGGGCACTTTATCCTTACATCTGAGGCTACACCTGCCATATTCAATTAAAATTCTCTGTGGTGGATGGTGTCTTGTCTATCTTTGCATCCCCTGTGCTGGGCATAGTACTTGATACCAAGTAGGCATGTGACAAATGTTGAATGAATAAACATAGTTGAGCAGACATATTCCTCAAATTGTAATTGTCTTACTGCTGGGCATAATAAACGTTTGCAATTTGGCATTCTAACTAGTTTAGCCTTTATGCCGTTCTTATGTAACTTCTTTTGGTGGTTTCCCTGTTGTTTTCTGTAGTTATCTCAAAGAAAGAGGTGCACATTTTGGCATTTATTGAATCGTCATTCCCAGAATCATAAACTCTACTATGTGCTCTCCAAAATCCACTCCCTCATCTTCCTGGGCACACAGCTAAACTACATTTCCCAGCTTCTTTTGCAATTAGGTGTGGCCACATGACTCAGTTTTAGCCAATGAAAAGAATGAGAACGTAAAGTAAGAACCTCCCAAAATACCATACTTCTCTTTTTCCTCATCTGCCAGATGAATGGAGAGGATGCTAAGGCTCTAACCCCTAATAGCCATTAATCACATGTGGTTATTTAAATTTAAATTAACTAAAATTAAATAAAAATGAGGAACAAGGAAATATTGCAGTTCCATATACTCATGACTCCTTCCCTTCTCCAAACCCAATGAAATAAAAATAAAATGTGAAATTAAACTAGAGAATCCCCTAGTTCTGCCTTGTGCCTGGAACTTGGATGGGACCCAAAAAATAGAGAGGAAAAGAGACAGTAAGAGAGCTCAGCTTCACGGCTGATTTGGGACCCAGCATTCTTCTCATCACCTCCCCACCACTGTTCCTGCACTGAGGCTCCTTTCCACCGAGGGGCAACTTTAAGATTATAGACAGCCAGTTTGAATCCTGCCTTCAGCATCTCCTTGCTGTATGATCATAGCCTTTTTATTTAATGCTTCTGGGCCTCAATCCCCCACTTTTAAAATAGCAGCTGACGCCTCTAACTTCAGTCATCAGTTTTATGGGAATAACATATATACATGGCAGCCACTGTCTCTCTTAGATCTTTTTCTCCTTTTTTATTTCGTACAGATATCCAGTTGTTCCAGCATTATTTGTTGAAAAGACAATCTTTTCCAACATTCATTTAACTTCGCATTGGTGCTTTTTTCAAAGATTAATTGACTATATATATGGTGGATCTATTTCTGAACTCTCTCCTGTTCCATTGATCTATTAGGCTATTCATATGTTAATAGCACTGTCTTGACTTCTGTAGCTATATTTAAATGCTATAAAATATTCTTGAAACCAGGTAACAAGGTCCTTCAATGTTTTTCTTTTAAAAAATTAAATGTAATTGAAAATTCAGTCACAGTCTCACTAGCCATGATTAAAATGCCCCAAAGCATTTAGTCCTTAGTGGCTACCATATTGGACAGGGTAGTATGAAACAGTTCCATCACCATAGAAAGTTCTATTGGTTAGCACTGTTCTAGAAGAGGTTAAAGTCACAAAAGGGAGAGAGGCTGGGTCCCTAAATGATGCATGAACTAGTCACACCTTCACTACCACTGATTGGATTTGATTAAATAAATAAATAAATAAATAAATAAACAAACTTCTGTTGTGTTGAAGCTTTAGATGTGGGAGTTTACCATTCACAGTAGGTAGTAACCTCTTATTTGATACAGGGGCCGTGTGTTAAGATGCTGAAGCATTTAATTCACTTCTCTTTCAATAGATGGTGGAGAACAAGTCCTACTTGGAGAACTGTCTTGTCCAAGAGCAGAAAATCAATGAATTGCTGGGGTCCAGTCTGTAAAGACTAGTTCCATAAGTATGGAGAAAAGTATCAAGGCCTTCTTATGGGCTTTGAAGAACATTCCTTAAGCCTTTAGAGCCTGAAGATTTGCACATCTTGCTCCTTGATGCAGCCTTCTTGATGCCCTGGTATAAGCATGTTTCTGCATATTCATTATCTACATGGAGGGAGCACCTGACATCTGCAGTGCACAGGTAACTTTAAAGTTAACTTTAAAGTTAATAAACTGAGAAATTAGCAATCCTGCCAGATCACAATCCCCCTGTCTCAGACAATGGGAACTGAAGTTCCCAAGGGATCATGTGATGTTATAAAACAATATCGTAATAATTTTAAAGGTAAGTTAGAACATGACCTGGGCCTGTCATGAATATTTTGCCCATGCAGGGTTGCTTTATACAAAACAGTGGCATATTTTATTTTAGAATGTGTGGAAAGGAGAGAAAGATATTAGAGCCCTTTTTCATAAAGATTTTAACTCACATCTGTAACAAGCAATCTTCAGAGTTTTAATTTTTTAAAGTTCACAACTTTATTTCTGATATTTCTTGTATACACTGATACCATTGATGTTGTATAGGGTTATGTTAGGGGTACTTGGAGAGACACATCTAATTTAGTAGCTATGTTTTCCTTGCATTCTTGTTGGTCACAGTGTGTGACAGATGATTCTGACTTCCCACTTAATGATAGATAGAAATTTTCCTTTTTAAGTAAACAAGTTAAAATCCAACTCATATCAAAGAAAAAATATGAGTAAATAGTAATACTGTCATAACATGGATTCAACAAAAATCCTGAGTGTGGTATGCAAATGACTCATGTTCGGGAAACCACTTTGCACATCCAGGGACTGTAAATGCCTGGTCAAGGGACAGGATTTCTTTCTTTCTTTTTTAAAATGAATGAATGAATTTTTATTTATTTATTTTTTATTGAGGTAACATTGAGTTATAACATTATCTAAGTTATGTCAATGTTTGGTGCTTCCTGATAGGCTTTTTGTTTTGTTTTGTTTTGTTTTTAATTTTAATTGTCTTACATTTTGTTCCATCCTTGGTAAAGAGGGAATTGTTTATGGATGACTATGTAATGCCTGAGTCTTGAGTAGAAAAGAAAGACAAGTTCTCAGGGCACCCACGCCTATCCCTGGGACTTAGAATAAAATAGATTAGTCAACTCAGGCAAAACAGCTTATTCAGTCGTGAGTACAAAGATGCTTTCCTTTCCCTGAGCTGGAATCAAGTTCAAGAATCATTCAAGGCTGTTGCCTTGAGGGCTATGTCCCTGCTCTCATGAGGAGCTCTGTCCCCTCCACTCAGCTTACTTCCTGAGGAAAGGACCCAGTGGGGCAGAAAAACTTTCTGGGGCCATGTCACCCCAAAGCTGGCTCCTGGTGGCTGGTGTTACTGTTGCTGTTCAGACCCCATGTCCTCCCAACTTTGAAGTCCCATCAGCTAAGAATCCAGCGATCTGCCTTAACCACAGTGGCTCATGCAGTCTTTAGTTACTCTGTGGCTGGGACCTGTTTCCCTAACAGGAAGACACCTTTTAAGTGATGTGAGTGATGGAGAGCTCTCTGAGGGCTGGGAAGATTTGGAACAACCAACTAGGAGTTCCAGAACGTACCCCAGTTTGTCCAACCCTATTTGGTCTGAAAATTAGGAGATCTAGTCAGGACCGGTGTTCTCTGACCATTGCCAAGGGTTTCCTCATTTAGGGCTCTGTAGTGATGATCAGACAGCGAGGCTCAGTACGTGCTATTGGTTCCAGGCGTGAAAAGGAAAAGTAAGGTGTGAAAAATAAAAATAAAATAAAAAATAAAATCCCTCAACAATTGTTTGCAATTCATGGGCTTTCCTCAAACCCTCAAAGGAAGATTATTTAGCTAAACTCCAGGGACAGTGGGGGCGCGGGAGGGAGAGAACCCAGAGCGAGGACTCAAACCACCATGGTGGGTGTTCACACCCGTCTTTTAACGTAGTTTGCTTCTCTCCTACATGACTTCTTAAAAAAAAAAATCACACCAACTCAATATGTGTGGTGAGGAACTGCACTAACATTTCATGGTTTCATCTTAAAAATTTCCTACTCTGTCTGTAGTTGGTCTCCCCTCCCCCCACCAAAAAAAAAGAGCTTGAACACTCTCTCAAGATTAAAATGGAGGGCTTCCCTGGTGGCGCAGTGGTTGAGAGTCTGCCTACCAATGCAGGGGACACGGGTTCGAGCCCTGGTCTGGGAAGATCCCACATGCCGCGGAGCAACTAGGCCCGTGAGCCACAACTACTGAGCCTGCGCGTCTGGAGCCTGTGCTCCGCAACAAGAGAGGCCGCGATAGTGAGAGGCCCGCGCACCGCGATGAAGAGTGGCCCCCACTCGCCGCAACTAGAGAAAGCCCTCGCACAGAAACGAAGACCCAACACGGCCATAAATAAATAAATAAACAAATACTTAAAAAAAAAAAAATGGAAAAAAAAAAGTTTTAAAGGGGTTGATCTGCTGAGAAAACTTGCACCCCACACCCACTATGGATGTCCTTCTATAACCTCATAGCTCCTCTGTCTAGAACTGAATGCACTGTTTTTCACTGAAACCATCTCTTCCTTGATTCTTCCCATTTCCGTCACTGGCTGATTGTCCCCCACGTGCTCAGAGGCCTGCAGTCTCTGCTCCCTCACCCCCAGCTCTCGCTTGGCCCCAAGGCCCAACTGAAGCCTCACCCTTCCCCTCATCACTGCTGGAATTGTCCGGCTGGCTCTGGCCCTGGTCGTGGCGTCCGGGTTGCGCTTTGCAACAGAATCTCTCCCCCATCTCCCCATGGCTGTCTCTGTTACCGCCACGTACGTCTGCTCCCTGATACCTCAGTCCACCTGCGCTTTTTCCTCTGGATCCTTGCTAATGCTGGTTCCAGTGGGAGCCTGGGATGCCCTTCCTCACCTCCCCACCTGTGCCATCCCCGTCCCGTCCTACCAGAACCTCCATCCCTGCAGCCCCCAATCAGCCATCTGCTGAGCTCCTGGGAGTCAGCCTATCTGACTCCTGACCATGTTTTTATTCTGCTTGAGAGGCAGTAGATCTTACCTCGACTACAGGTTGCCTGAGGGCTGGAAGTACATCTCCTCCCACATCTCGGTATCCCTCTATTATACCCAGTAGTTTCATATACATAATTACCTGTTGAGTAAATGATGAATGAATTCTTCCGAGATAGATTTTTAAAGATGGGGGCGATCCACGAGCAGGAGTTGTCTGAAGAATGAATCCTTATCTTTGATCCTACTGAGTGTTTCTGTTGAGGACTCTTTGGACTATGAAAACAGGAACAATTATGGTGTAAATGGACTTTGAAAATAGCAATAATTAGGTAATTAAAAATGTACTTCAGTTTCATTATGGTGTCCATAAAATTCCACCATAGAAAAACAAACTATTTTAACATATTTTACTTAATATAATTCATGTAATTGTGATTTTTATGTTCCACCTAGTTATGCAATTAAGTAGTACATGGCTATTTTGTACAATTAAACATTGCGAAAATCTGCTGCCAGTTTGGAACACAGAGTATGATATATTAAACAACTTTTTATGCTAAACAGTAGACACAGTGAACATTATATTCATTTAATTCCATTTTAATTAGTTGAATAATACTTTAAATGTGAATTTAGGCCTAACTAGAATGGCACATTACTTGAGGTTGTTTTCTTCCACATTACATATCTGTAACTTGTTGATGTTTTTCGCAAGAGGAAACGGCGTTACGTGTGGGCACGTGAGTTGAGAATAACGTAGGTTTCCCAGTTTTCCATCAAAGCTTCTCAGTCACTAGTTAAAACCATTCTAGTGACACACAGATTCCAGGAACACCTCCCCACGTTTCCTCTTGAAGAGTTAACCCCAAGAAGCTCCGGGAATGCGTTTCAAACTTGGCTGAGGCCTGAGGCAGCGAGGAAAGGTGAGGGTCAGAAACTCCAATTCCACTGGCATATTCTGCTCTGGCAAGAGGCAGCCTGAACTTCCCAACCAGCTGCCTCTGGCCCTGGACTTTGGCCGCCACCCACACCTCTGAGGTGGGCCTCAGAGATGGAGCTGCGCCAGCTGGGGCCATCACGGTCAGCCACTCCCCTGTGGGCTTCTGGCCCCCCTTTTCCACAGACCTCCTCCCCACCTAACCAGGATGAGGCTGAGTGAGACTGGAGTCTGGGAGGGTTTCCCGAGGCACTTGAGCTGAGTTCCCAAGGATGCGTAGGGATTCATCATGGGAAAAGGGGGACCTAGGAGACTTCAAGGAGGAAGAACACGTGAAGGCCCTTCTTCGCACATGGCGTGAGGAACACACACACAGAACTCCCTGTCCCTGTTCTCTTTGAGGCTTCTTCTGGTCCAGGCCTGTGCAGTGACAGGCCAAGCTCTGTCCTTGTTTCCCTAACCAGTCCCGTCTCATTCCCCCTGCAATTACTGCCCTGGCTTAGAGGGTCCCCAGCAGTCTCCCACTCTCCTCCCACCTCTGGTCTCCTTTCCTTCGCTTTCCCTGACTACTGAGTCCTGACTCTTGGATTGTGTCCCAAAGAAGATCTGTGGCCTGAGTCTACTCCAAAATCACTTCCCACCTTCTCTCCTGGCCAGGCAGACTTTCCTCCCCAGGGGCCAGATTATCAGCCTGACCTCCCCTCCCTCTGTTCCCAGATGGGAACTCTGCACCAAGCCAGACCCATGCAACACACCTTGGCTGGGGTGTAGGAGGAGGGGATGGGGGCTCTTGCATTTGAGGGATCCCTCACCTCGGAGTCAGGACAGCCCTCACTGTTCCTAAGTGACAGCATGGTTCATTCCATCTGGCCGACAAACACCCTTCCCAGTCCTCCTGCCATTGAACCTCCAAGGCTCAGCTCCCATTCTTCCTATGTCACGTGACTCCTTCCTAGTGCTGCTTCAGACCCTCAGGATTAAAGGAGATGAGGCATGGGAGGGCTTAACAGCCAACGCGACAATAATAACAATAACAAATGCTAATTGAACACTTCCTCAGTATTTAGTACATTGCATTAATCATCAAATTTAGCTCTCCAACATGCACAAATGGAGCTATTCCTAGTAACCCCACATAGGATGGTTATGAGACAGAGACATACAGCCAAGTGAGGGAACCAGTCTCAGAACCCAGATGATCTGACTTCAAGGGTCTGTGTCTCTAACCACTACTCTGTCCTGCTTCCCCAGCAGGGGAATCAGCAAATAGTAAGCAATCATTATTAGTTGCTGCACTGAATCCCAAGGAATACCCCTCTTTTTCTTTGTTCCTGTTAGTTTTGAAATCTGGGTCTCCTGACTCACTGTTCAGTTTAGAATAACAGTTCATTTGAGCACTTTTTTTGCACCCAGATGGGCCGAGTGCCAATGGCAGGCTCAGATCCTGGCTTTCCACCTGGAGTCACTCAGGTCTCTGCCTTTGGGCTCTTGAGTTCATTTGAACTCTGCCAGAAAATCTGCCGGTGGCCTTGGACTCAGCATCTGGCAAGCTGGGAGTCTGTCTTGGTGTCCCCAGCCACAGGATTGTGTTCACGGCACTCTGGGCATCAGGGTCCTGACCACCCTGCTACCTTCGGCTGCACTGCCTCTTCCCCCATCCCCATGTTGGTTCCCCTAGCCTCAGCTGCACCTGACTCTAACCCCTATCATCTTAAAATCCCAGCATGCCTTGGGCCTTCAACAACTTGAATTTGGCTCGTATTGAATAAATGGTTTGATGAAGGTAGCAACAGTGCATAAGGGCTGCACACAAAGCTGTGTGTTGTCAGATGTCACTGGGAGAGAGCCTACCATGGTCACAGATTGAGCTCTAGCATGGGAAGAGCTGTGCCTTGCTGTAGGCTGTGTCCTCACTGCCCCTACATAAAACCAGCCACCACAGACCCCATGTGAGGTGTGCTTCCCATATGCCAGGCAGAGTGTTAACGGCTATTTTCAATTCCCAAACCAACTCTGCAAGTTATATATTACTATCCTAATTCCTCAGAAGAAGACTGCAGAGGATATAGAAGACACATGCTGTTTTGGTCTGCTCAGAGTACTTTTTTTTTTTCTCCTGGTAATAGCACCTTGATTTTCCTGCGTACCCACCCCTTTCCATCTATGTGGACTTACTGGACTACATTCAAGCCCTTCCTTGCCTAGCGATAGGCATGTGATACAAGCTGGGCCAACTGGATTCTCTCTCCCTCAAGTCTGAATGTTGAGAGGAGGGAGACAGAGATGGAAAATGATTGGATCTGGTTCATCCAGGCAACATTAAGTCCTACAGCCTGGATCCTGGGGCTGCTTAGCCCTCATCCTTTCCAAGATTCGTTGCTCAGCCTAGCTTTCATTCCCCAAGTGACGCAAATCCTCCTCACATAGCCAGAGTCAATTCCTGTTGCTTGAAACCCAAGAACCCAACATGATAGAGGGATGGCCATTCATTCATTCATCTAGTGGAGAGCTCCCGAGCATCTTCTCTGTGTGTGGTGGTGGGGGTACAGCGGTGAGGAGGGCGAAGAGAGTTTCTGTAATCAGCAAGGGTGGTCATTCACTCCACTCAGCGTTATGTTTTAGACCAAGAAAGTTGCCCTGGGTCATGCACAGGACTATGCCGTGGCTTACTGAGGTTCAAGATAGGTTGTCACACATTTGTACTATTTTATAGATCTGTGTGCTTTGTCCACACATTGCTGGAGGATCAGTCAACTGATAGTTTCCTCCACCTTGGCACTAAACTGTAGCATGGATAAGTGCCAGGTATCTGAGACCATGAGAACAATTTCCTCAGAAATTCCTCCATTCAGTTGGCCAATCCATTTTTTCTTGGGGATTTGGTGAGGGTCAGATTTTTAGGAGTCAAAAGAGACCCCAATGGCGAATCAGGAGACATGACTCAATTTGTGGATTTATCACAACATTCCATTGTGATGTTGGACAAATTGGTTGTTCTCTGTGAGTCTCAGATTCTCTTTATGTAAATTGAGAAATTGTTCTAATGATCTCTAATGCCATTCTGCTTTGATGTCTTCTAAACATCTTCTGTCAAAGGGAAGCCCGCGGATGAAGAGAGAAAAAAGGCTGCCTCTCCCTGTGATTTGAAGGTTCTGAATGGCATAAAAAGAGTTAAGCTTTGCAGCACTTTGCAACATTGATAAAAATGTGTGTACTTTAATTTCTAATAAAAAAATCAAGCATGTATGAATAGCAATAAAATTGCTCAAAAATTGTTCAAATTGAAGGGAAACAATTGGAAATGGATTTGGAAATATAATGTTTAGCTAAGCAAGCTATAATGTTCTGTTATTTTAATCAGCATTGTAAAGTAATTTAAATAATGCAAGAAGAGACTTTTATACTTTAATATATAATCACTTTTTTTTTCAATGCATTCATCAAAAGGCATTTCATGTTAATGATTCTATGGCTGACGACAGGCACTGGCAATAATGGTCTCTCGTCTGCTCCCAGCTTATATTTGGAGCTTTTTAGATTTAACTTTTTTTCTGCTCTTCCCTAAGTCTTAAAGGAAAATTCCTGTAATTTTGGAAGAAAACTGGTGTTACTAAATGTTTCAAAGAGAAAAATATTTTTAAAAGGAAATCTAGAACACTCCCCCCATGCGATTTCTTCTGTAGCACCAGAAAGTTGGAACAGAGCTCAGGGTCATCTGAACAACTCACCTGCTTCCAGACCTTTGAATCCCCAAAAACATGAACGTGTCTTTTCCTTTAAAAATATTCTCCAAAGACAGGTGGGATTCTCTCACTCCATGACCACTTTTTCTGCGAAAAATAAATACCAATTGATAGTTGAAGATTTTGCACGAATAAATGGCAAAGAAAGATTCCTTCCTATTACTGAGTTTATGTCTACTATTATCAAATGATTTTTTTGGAAAGCTATTTTTAAAGAGTCACTTGAAATATTCTTGCTGCATTCTAAATCTTTATCAAGTCCCCATATCCTCCGGAGAGAAGGGCATATAAGAAAGTTGAAGGGTTCAATGCCAGCCTCTGAATGGTGAAGGTAGATCTCCAAAGATTATAAGGCCTGCCCTTGCCCTTGCAAGAACCCTCTTTCCTCTCCAAATAAAATGCGTTTTTGGTGTCACCTGCCTTGCTTCTGCCCATATTGGTACTTGTTCGGTGAGGAAAATCCATCCACCCATCCATCCATCCATCCATCCATCCGTCCGTCCATCTCTCCAGAGTCTCCCCACAATAAGAATAAGACTTAGCCCTAGATGTGTCTTTACAGCCATCTGAATTTCCAAACTGAAGAGCTCCTAGTTTGACTGTCCAGAAATATTTTTGGAAAGGCAGCCTAGTTTTTATCAGCTAAGCCTGAGACAGCGGAGTTGGATTCAAAGCGCTAAGGAGCTGGGGGGGAGTTGGCAGCCAGGTGGGAGGAGGGGCCCAGGCTGGGGGCCCAGGAGCCTCTGTTTGGGTTGAGTCTGCCCCAGATGGAGGGTCTGGCAGTCGTTCCTCTCTTTGGGCCGGGTAGCGATAGATTGGAAACACATGGCAGACTACGGGTTGGCGCTCGTAACCACATGCTGCTCGCCGGGGTGGCAGGCTCAGCGCGAGCTGCTCGGTGGCAGGAAGGAAGGAGAGCTGCTGGGGTCCAAGCCCCGGTCAGAAGGGCTCCTTGGGTATACCCGACCTGAGTTCCAGGGGACATCTATGGCCCTTCAGGAAAAGAGAGATGAATCAAGGATGGGGGGAGGCGGCTTAGAGTGAATGCAGAGACAGGGTGAGCTGAGTCCAGAACAGAGACAAGGGGGACAAGAGAGGAAACTTCTACTCACTAGTGCAGAGTCCCTAAAACTCTCTGTGCCTCGGTTCTCACACCTGTATATGGCAAACCTTGTCAATTCCTGTATCATAGGCTGATTGTGAGAATTACATGAAATAACAAGGATAAAGCACCTAGCACAAAGCCTGGGGAATCGTGCCTTCTCAATACTGGACTTCCCAGGAAGTCCATGGGAAGGTCAACTTCAGTCTTGGTGAAGAGCAGAGAGTAAGTCATAGCTGTGAAAGGGCAGCTGTGTCCAGGAGCAACCCAAGGAAGAGACCAGAAAGCTCTCAGGGACCCTGCCTGAGAGCCCTGCCTGGCCCACCTCCTAACCCCCACAGGACGTAACTGCAGAGCCCAGGAAGGACTATAGTCCTCCTGAGAACTCAAAGTATCCCAAATTCCATCTTCAAAACATCCTCACTGCCACGTCATGACAGAATCCACACCACCCAGCTTTTCAGACCCGCATGTTAACTCCTTCGTGTGGTAAGTGCTTACTGGGTCCCTGAGGGGTCAGGCTGGCTCCTGGTGTCCTGGGGAGGGAAGGGTCCTGTCTCACCCTGAGTAGGTTGTGACCTGTTGAGGAGAGGAGACACAAGTGCACCATGCAGCCCCTGCAGGGCACCAGGCAAGGCATGGAGCATGCCTTCCAATCCTGCAAAGGGCAGGAAAGATGAATTCAAACAGAGGCATGGACAGCCAGTCAGCTGGGAAAAGCATTCCATTTTACTATCAATTAAGCAATGCGTGCTACAGCATCAATAAGTCAACATTCTGTCTCAAAACTTCCAAAGATTAAAAAGAAAAACAACTAAAAAACAGTCTACCCTTGGTTGGGGTAATTGTGAGAAAATGCTGGCAGGGGCGGCATTTGCTAGAACAGAGGTATATATATAGAGAGAGAGAGAGAAAGAGCGAGAGAGAGAGAGTTGGTGCTTTTGATTTACACAATTCTGTTATCATATGCACTGACTTTAGAAATCTCCCTTCGATTTAAGATGAGAGTCCATCATAGAAGGTTTCTGAAGATAATTTAGCTATATATATTAACGGCCTTAAAAATGAGTAATATTTGAGCCAACAATTCCGAACCTGAGAATTTATCCTAGGAATATTAACATACATGTTAACAAATGTCTAGCACAACAACAGGCATCTCAGTGTCGTATCTAATACAAGACAAATTGGAATTTATCTAACAGTCCAATAATGATAGAGTTGATACAAAAGCATGGCATGCACCAACAATGGAATACTATTTGGCTATTAAATGCAGAGGAGCAGTTTTTTTTTTTTAAATGGAAAAATGTTTATGAAAAAGTGTTAATGAAAAAAGTCACGAAACAGAAAATACAGTAAAATTAAAATGGAATAATGTTCTTTTTTAATAATATTCCTTTCTATCTAGCTAGCTAGCTAGCTACTTACCTGTCTATCAATTTTCTTTCTATCTACCTATCTTTCCTCTATCTATTTATCTATGTATTTCCTGGAAAACACTATATGATATTGTGATATTGTTATTTCTCCTTTCTAAATTTCTTTTTGTAAATTTGTAAAATGTTCTACATTAACTTATCTTTTTTCTATTTTTTCTCAAAGATCATATTGGTTTTTATATTTAGAAGAAATGGCATTAGATGTTTTTTCCATTAAAAATGGATTTCAGTGCTTTCAACATTTAATAGTGTAATTTGTTTTAAAAGAAGTAGTTTCCAACTAAAAAAAAAAAAAAAAACCTTGATCATGGCCATCCAAAGAAAGAAGAGGAAGTCCATGAGAGGGGGAGGCTGGCCAGGCTGGGCTGGGGGAAGAGTCACACATTGTGCTTGGTCCTCTTTCTAGAAGCTGACGGGTTAAAGACAGCAGTGGACACATACTGTGGCTCACATTAGCTATTGCTGAGTTTATCCACAGATGTTTGTTAAGCCCTCGTCAGAGAAGATTAGACCTAAGACAAGATGTCCCAGCTGTGTAGACTGTTTCTTTAGGTTATAGCTTATCTATTCCTTAAAAAAATTTTTTTTCTATTAAAATGTAGATTTTCAGAATCAAATTGTGTGGCTTATCTTGCTGGCTTTGATTTCTCCACTATATTTTCCTCAAACTCCTAAAAACTGTTATGTCAACCAGTAAATACAATTGTAGGCAATGTACCATTTTCATATGTCCCAGAGACGTATCTCCTGATTTTCACTGCAGTGTTGTTTATGTCAGCAAAGAGTTGGCTTGGTCTCTATTGACAGAAAAATGGATAAATAGAATGTGGCTTATATGGATGGTGGAATACCATGCAGTAATGAGAATGAATTAAGTTGGTGCCAAAACCAATGCTGGATGATAAAAAGGAGAAATAGATTCTATTTCCATAACATATTATTTATTTATATATTTTATATACAATATAGTAATATTATATATTTATAATAATGTATATAATAATGTATATATTTAGAAGTACATTTTATTTCTAAAATATAGGAAAATACTACATAACTTTAATACAAAAATGCTATATTTTTTCATGAATAAAATATTTATAAATAAACATAGTGAAGAAGAACAGGAAAGCACTGCATTGACTACAAGATCATATGAATTAACATTCAGGCCTGACCATGATGGAATCAAGGGCATTGGACTTATCTTCCCAGCGGAAACAACTGTAAATCTGAAGAAAAGTTATGAAGCAACTGTTTTCACACATTGGAGGTTAGCGGCACATTTACCCAGTTTCTACTGAGGGAGGGACTTAAACCTTTGTAAACATCATAGGGATGCAGTTGAGTCCTACATGTCAGGCCATACTTTAGGAGAATTAACCATTGTTCTTTTTCTAAATGTGCCATTTGTTGTTTGTTCCTTTTTTGTTTGTTTCCTTTCCTCTTTAGGTTTAATTGATTTTTTTTTTAATTAAGGTTTAATTGAGTATATTGTATTTATTTTATCTCCTCTATTGGCTTTTAAGCTATACTTCTTTTATTATTTTAGAGGTTAATTTAAGGATATTATGCATCCTTAGCTTATCACATTCTACCTTAAATTAATATTTGTCCACTTTACATATAATGAAGAACCTTCCAATAGTACACTTCTATTCACCTCTCCTTTGTGCTAAGGTTATCGTATATTTCACTTTTGTATGTTATAAACCCAATGCATTGTTATTATATCTTTTTTTTAATAGTTGATTTATCATGTTGTGTTACTTTCTGGTATACAGCAAAGTGATTCAGTAACATACATATATTACTGAATTCTTTTTCATATTCTTTTCCATTATGGTTTATTATAGGATATTTAATATAGTTCCCTGTGCTATACAGTAGGACCTTGTTGTTTATCTATTTTATATATAGTAGTTTATATCTGCTAATCCCAAACCCCTAATTTATTCCCCCCCCCCACTTCCCGTTTGGAAACTATAAGTTTGCTTTCTATGCCTGTGAGTCTGTTTCTGTTTTGTAAATAAGTTCATTTGTATCCTATTTTAGATCGCACATGTCTTTCTCTGACTTACTTCATTTAGTATGATAATCTCTAGGTCCATCCACATTACTAGAAATGACATTATTCCATTCTCTTTTATGGCTGAATAGTATTCCGTTGTATATATATATACCGCAACTTTATCCATTCATCTGTTGATGGACATTTAGGATGCTTCCCATGTCTTGGCTATTGTAAATAGTGCTGCTATGAACATTAGAGTGCATGTATCTTTTCAAATTAGAGTTTTCTCTGGATATATCCTCAGGAGTGGGATTAGTGGATCATATAGCAACTCTATTTTTAGTTTTTTAAGGAACCGTCATAGTATTTTCCATAGTGGCTGCACCAATTTACATTCCCACCAAGAGTGTAAGAGGGTTCCTTTTTCTTCACACCCTCTCCAGCATTAATTATTTGTGGACTCTTTAATGATGGCCATTCTGAATGGTATGAGGTGATACCTCATTGCAGTTTTGATTTGCATTTCTCAAATAAATAGCGAAGTTGAGCATCTTTTCATGTGACTATTGACCATTTGTATGTCTTCGCTGGGGAAATGTCTATTTGGGTTTTCTGCCCTTTTTTTTTTTAACATTTTTATTGGAGTATAAGTTCTTTACAATAGTGTGTTAATTTCTGCTTTATAACAAAGTGAATCAGCTATACATATACATATATACCCCTATCTCCTTCTCTTGCGTCTCCTTCCCACCCTCCCTATCCCACCCCTCTAGGTGGTCACAAAGCACTGAGCTGATCTCCCTGTGCTATGCGGCTGCTTCCCACTAGCTATCTATTTTACATTTGGCAGTGTATATATGTCCATGCCACTCTCTCACTTCATCCCAGCTTACCCGTCCCCCTCCCCGTGTCCTCAAGTCCATTCTCTGTCTGCGTCTTTATTCCTGTCCTGCCCCTAGGTTCTTCAGAACCACTTTTTTTTTTTTTAGATTCCATATATATGTGTTAGCATACGATGTTTGTTTTTCTCTTTCTGACTTACTTCACTCTGTATGACAGACTCTAGGTCCATCCACCTCACTACAAATAACTCAATTTCGTTTCTTTTTATGGCTGAGTAATAAGTCCATTGTATACATGTGCCATATCTTCTTTATCCATTCATCTGTCGATGGACGCTTAGGTTGTTCCATGTCCTGGCTATAGTAAATAGAGCTGCAATGAACATTGTGGTACATGACTCTTTTTCAATTATGGTTTTCTCAGAGTATATGCCCAGTAGTGGGATTGCTGGGTCGTATGGTAGTTCTATTTTTAGTTTTTTAAGGAACCTCCATACTGTTCTCCATAGTGGCTGTATCAATTTACATTCCCACCAACAGTGCAAGAGGGTTCCCTTTTCCCCACACCCTCTCCAGCATCTATTGTTTGTAGATTTTTTGATGATGGCCATTCTGACTGGTGTGAGGTGATACCTCACTGTAGTTTTGATTTGCATTTCTCTAATGATTAGTGACGTTGAGCATCCTTTCATGTGTTTGTTGGCAATCTGTATATCTTCTTTGGAGAAATGTCTATTTAGGTCTTCTGCCCATTTTTGGATTGGGTTGTTTGTTTTTTTGATATTGAGCTGCATGAGCTGCTTGTAAATTTTGGAGATTAATCCTTTGTCAGTTGCTTCATTTGCAAATATTTTCTCCCATTCTGAGGGTTGCCTTTTTGTCTTGTTTATGGTTTCCTTGGCTGTGCATAAGCTTTTAAGTTTCATTAGGTCCCATTTGTTTATTTTTGTTTTTATTTCCATTACTCTAGGAGGTGGGTCAAAAAGGATCTTGCTGTGATTTATGTCATAGAGTGTTCTGCCTATGTTTTCCTCTAAGAGTTTGATAGTGTCTGGCCTTACATTTAGGTCTTTAATCCATTTTGAGTTTATTTTTGTGTATGGTGTTAGGGAGTGTTCTAATTTCATTCTTTTACACGTAGCTGTCCAGGTTTCCCAGCACCACTTATTGAAGAGCCTGTCTTTTCCCCATTGTATATTCTTGCCTCCTTTATCAAAAATAAGATGACCATAGGTGTATGAGTTTATCTCTGGGATTTCTGTCCTGTTCCATTGATCTATATTTCTGTTTTTGTGCCAGAACCATACTGTCTTGATTACTGTAGCTTTGTAGTATAGTCTGAAGTCCAGGAGCCTGATTCCTCCAGCTCCGTTTTTCTTTCTCAAGATTGCTTTGGCTCTTCAGGGTCTTTTGTGTTTCCATACAAATTGTGATATTTTTTGTTCTAGTTCTGTGAAAAATGCCATTGGTAGTTTGATAGGGATTGCATTGAATCTGTAGATTGCTTTGGGTAGTATAGTCATTTTCACAATGTTGATTCTTCCAGTCCAAGAACATGGCATATCTCTACATCTGTTTGCATCATCTTTAATTTCTTTCAGCAGTGACTTATAGTTTTCTGCATACAGGTCTTTTGTCTCCTAAGGTAGGTTTATTCCTAGGTATTTTATTCTTTATTTGCAATGGTAAATGGGAGTGCTTCCTTAATTTCTCTTTCAGATTTTTCAAAATTAGTGTATAGGAGTGCAAGAGGTTTCTATGCATTAATTTTGTATCCTGCTACTTTACCAAATTCATTGATTAGCTCTAGTAGTTTTCTGGTAGGGTCTTTAGGGTTCTCTATGTATAGTATCATGTCATCTGCAAACAGTGACAGCTTTACTTCTTCTTTTCTGATTTGGATTACTTTTAATTCTTTTTCTTCTCTGATTGCTGTGGCTAAAACTTCCAAAACTATGTTGAATAATAGTGTTGAGAGTGGGCAACCATGTCTTATTCCTGATCTTAGTGGAAATGGTTTCAGTTTTTCACCATTGAGGACAATGTTGGCTGTGGTTTTGTCATATATGGCCTTTATTATGTTGAGGTAAGTTCCCTCTGTGCCTACTTTCTGGAAGTTTTTTTATCATAAATGGGTGTTGAATTTTGTCAAAAGCTTTTTCTGCTTTTATTGAGATTATCATATGGTTTTTATCCTTCAATTTGTTAATATGGTGTATCACATTGATTGATTTGCATATATTGAAGAATCCTTGCATTCCTGGGATAAATCCCACTTGATCATGGTGTATGATCCTTTTAATCTGCTGTTGGATTCTCTTTGCTAGTATTTTGTTGAGGATTTTTGCATCTATGTTCATCAGTGATATTGACCCGTAGTTTTCTTTCTTTGTGACATCTTTGTCTGGTTTTGGTATCAGGGTGATGGTGGCCTCGTAGAATGAGTTTGGGAGTGTTCCTCCCTCTGCTATATTTTGGAAGAGTTTGAGAAGGATAGGCATTAGCTCTTTTCTAAATGTTTGATAGAATTCGCCTTGAAGCCATCAGGTCCTGGGCTTTTGTTTGTTGGAAGATTTTTAATCACAGTCTCAATTTCAGTGTATGTGATTGGTCTGGTTATATTTTCTATTGCTTCCTGGTTCAGTCTCGGAAGGTTGTGCTTTTGTAAGAATTTGTCCATTTCTTCCATGTTGTCCATTTTATTGGCATATAGTTGCTTGTAGCAATCTCTCATGATCCTTTGTATTTCTGCAGTGTCAGTTGTTACTTCTCCTTTTTCATTTCTAATTCTATTGATTTGAGGCTTCTCGCTTTTTTTCTTGATGAGTCTGGCTAATGGTTTCTCCATTTTGTTTATCTTCTCAAAGAACCAGCTTTTGGTTTTATTGATCTTTGCTATTGTTTCCTTCATTTATTTTTCCTTTATTTCTGATCTGATCTTTATGATTTCTTTCCTTCTGCTAACTTTCGGGTTTTTTTGTTCTTCTTTCTCTAGTTGCTTTAGGTGTAAGGTTAAGTTGTTTATTTGAGATGTTTTTGTTTCTTGAGGTAGGATTGTACTGCTATAAATTTCCCTCTTAGCACTGCTTTTACTGCATCCCATAGGTTTTGGGTCATCGTGTTTTGATTGTCATTTGTTTCTAGGTATTTTTTTGATTTCCTGTTTGATTTCTTCAGTGATCTCTTGGTTATAAAGTAGTGTATTGTTTAGCCTCCATGTGTTTGTATTTTTTACAGATTTTTTTCCTGTAATTGACATCTAGTCCCATAGCGTTGTGGTCACAAAAGATGCTTGATACAATTTCAATTTTCTTAAATTTACTAAGGCTTGATTTGTGACCCAAGATATGATCTATCCTGAAGAATGTTCCATGAGCACTTGAGAAGAAAGTGTATTCTGTTGTTTTTGGATGGAATGTCCTATATATATCAATTAAGTCCATCTTGTTTAATGTATCATTTAAGGCTTGTGTTTCCTTATTTTCATTTTGGATGCTCTGTCCATTGGTGAAAGTAGGGTGTTAAATTTCCCTACTATGATTGTGTTACTGTTGACTTCCCCTTTTATGGCTGTTACCATTTGCCTTATGTATTGAGGTGCTCCTATGTTGGGTGCATAAATATTTACAATTGTTATATCTTCTTCTTGGATTGATCCTTTGATCATTGTGTAGTGTTCTTTGTCTCTTGTAATAGTCTTTATTTTAAAGTCTATTTTGTCTGATATGAGAATTGCTACTCCAGCTTTCTTTTGATTTCCATTTGCATGGAATATCTTTTTCCATCTCCTCACTTTCAGTCTGTATGTGTCCCTACGTTTGATGTGTGTCTCTTGTAGACAGCATATATACAGGTCTTGTTTTTGTATCCATTCAGCCAGTCTATGTCTTTTGGTTGGAGCATTTAATCCATTTACATTTAAGGTAAGTATCGATATGTATGTTCCTATTACCATTTTCTTAATTGTTTTGGGTTTGTTATTGTAGGTCTTTTCCTTCTCTTGTGTTTCCTGCCCAGAGAAGTTCCTTTAGCATTTGTTGTAAAGCTGGTTTGGTGGTGCTGAATTCTCTTAGCTTTTCCTTGTCTGTAAAAGTTTTAATTTCTCCATCAAATCTGAATGAGATCCTTGCTGGGCAGAGTAATCTTGGTTGTAGGTTTTCCCCTTTCATCACTTTAAATATGTCCTGCCACTCCCTTCTGGCTTGCAGAGTTTCTGCTGAAACATCAGCTGTTAACCTTATGGGGATTCCCTAGTATGTTATTTGTTGTTTTTCCCTTGCTGCTTTTAATATTTTTTCTTTGTATTTAATTTTTGATAGTTTGATTAATTTGTGTCTTCATGTGTTTCTTCTTGGATTTATCCTGTATGGGACTCTCTGCGCTTCCTGGACTTGATTAACTATTTCTTTTCCCATATTAGGGAAGTTTTCAACTGCAAACTCTTCAAATATTTTCTCAGTCCCTTTCTTTTTCTCTTCTTCTTCTGGGACCCCTATAATTCGAATGTTGGTGCGTTTAATGTTGTCCCAGAGGTCTCTGAGACTGTCCTCAATTCCTTTCATTCTTTTTTCTTTATTCTGTTCTGCAGTAGTTATTTCCACTATTTTATCTTCCAGGTCACTTATCTGTTCTTTTGCCTCAGTTATTCTGCTATTGATTCCTTCTAGAGAATTTTTACTTTCATTTATTGTGTTGTTCATCACTGTTTGTTTGCTCTTTAGTTCTTCTAGGTCCTTTGTAAACATTTCTTGTATTTTCTCCATTCTATTTCCAAGATTTTGGATCATCTTTACTATCATTACTCTGAATTCTTTTTCAGGTAGACTGCCTATTTCCTCTTCATTTGTTTGGTCTGGTGGGTTTTTACCTTGCTCCTTCATCTGCTGTGTATTTCTCTGTCTTCTCATTTTTCTTAACTTACTGCATTTGGTGTCTCCTTTTCACAGGCTGCAGGTTCGTAGTTCCCGTTGTTTTTGGTGTCTGTCCCCAGTGGCTAAGGTTGGTTCAGTGGGTTGTGTAGGCTTCCTGGTGGAGGGGACTGGTGCCTGTGTTCTGGTGGATGAGGCTGGATCTTGTCTTTTTGGTAGGCAGGACCACATCTGGTGTTGTGTTTGGGTTGTCTGTGACCTTAGTATGATTTTATGTAGCCTCTCTGCTAATGGGTGGGGTTGTGCTCCTCTCTTGCTAGTTGTTTGGCATAAGGTGTCCAGCACTGTAGCTTGCTGGTTGTTGAATGGAGCTGGGTCTTAGCATTGAGATGGAGATCTCTGGGAGAGCTTTCGCCGTTTGATATTACGTGGAGCCAAGAGGCCTCTGGTGGACCAGTGTTTTGAACTTGGCTCTCCCACCTCAGAGGCACAGGCCTGACATGCGGCCAGAGCACCAAGACCCTGTCAGCCACACGGAAAAAGAGATAAAGGAAAAAATATATATATCGGTGCTCTCAAAGTCCACCACCTCAATTTTGCGATGATTCATTGTCTATTCATGTATTCCAGAGATGCAGGGTACATCAAGTTGATTGTGGAGATTTAATCTGCTGCTCCTGAGGCTGCTGGGAGAGATTTCCCTTTCTCTTCTTTGTTCGCACAGCTTCTGGGGTTCAGCTTTGGATTTGGCCCCGCGTCTGCGTGTAGGTCGCCTGAGGGTGGATGTTCTTTGCTCAGACAGGACTGGGTTAAAGTAGCAGCTGACTAGGGGCTCTGGCTCACTCAGGCCAGGGGGAGGGAGGGGTATGAAATGCAGGTTGAGCCTGCGGTGGCAGAGGCCAGCGTGACATTGCAACAGCCTGAGGTGTGCCGTGTGTTCTCCCAGGGAAGTTGGATCACAGGACCCTGGCAGTGGCGGGCTGCACAGGCTCCTGGGAGGGGAAGTGTGGATAGTGACCTGTGCTTACACACAGGCTTCTTGTTGGCTGCAGCAGCAGCCTTAGCATTTCATGCCCGTCTCTCGTGTCCGCACTGATAGCCGTGGCTCGCGCCCATCTCGGGAGCTCACTTAGGCAGTGCTCTGAATCCCCTCTCCTTGCACAACCTGAAACAATGGTCTCTTGCCTCTTAGGCGGGTCCAGACTTTTTCCCGGACTACCTCCCAGCTAGCTGTGGCGAACTAGCCCCCTTCAGGCTGTGTTCACGCAGCCAAACCCAGTCTTCTCCCTGGGATCTGACCTCCGAAGCCTGAGCCTCAGCTCCCAGCCCCCACCCGTCCAGCCGGGGGGTGAGCAGAAAAGCCTCACGGGCTGATGAGTGCTGGTCGGCACTGATCCTCTTTGCAGAATCTCTTCGCTTTGCCCTCCGCACCCCTGTTGCTGTGCTCTCCTCCGTGGCTCTGAAGCTCCCCCCCGCCACCCCCCCCCGGTCTCCACCCGCAAAGGGGCTTCCTAGTGTGTGGAAACTTTTCCTCCTTCACAGCTCCCTTCCAGTGGTGCAGGTCCCGTCCCTATTCTTTTGTCTCTGTTTTTCCTTTTTTCTTTAGCCCTACCCAGGTACGTGGGGAGTTTCTTGCCTTTTGGGAGGTCTGAGGTCTTCTGCCAGTGTTCAGTAGGTGTTCTGTAGGAGTTGTTCCACATGTAGATGTATTTCTGATGTATTTGTGGGGAGGAAGGTGATCTCCAGGTCTTACTCTTCCGCCATCTTGAAGGTCTCCTTGGCCATTTTTTTCCTTTCTGACCAAGCACTGGGATCTCACTGTGATAACTACAGGCTGTATGTTACTTGATCGGGGTAATGTAGAATAATTACTGGCCCATTGCACTTCATTACACCACTGTAATTGGTGGCGGCTCGATGTTTCAGTTATAGCAGCTCTGAGAACTGAGCTGACATGGGTACTGTGATAGGAATGATAGTGAGAGGGGACCCCCATTCAAAATGTCCATTTTTTGATTGGGTTTTTTTGTTGTTGTTATTGAGTTGTATGAGCTGTTTGTTTATTTTGGAAATTGATCCCTTGTCAGTCGCATCATTTTCAAATATTATCTTCCAGTCCATAGGTTGTTTTTTCTTTTTGTTTATGATTTCCTTTGCTGTGCAAAAGCTGCTAAGTTTGATTAAGTCCTATTTGTTTATTTTTGCTTTTATTTCTATTGCCTTGGGAGACTGATCTATGCAAATGCTTCTGTGATTTATGTCAGACATAGTTATCATTTTTAATTTAAACAGTCAAATGGTTTATAAAGAATCTATAAAAATAGAGAAATGTCCTTTAGATTTGCATTTTTCCTCTTTTCCTTCTTTCATGTAGACTAGGTTTCTATCTGGTACCATTTTCCTTCAGCCAATTTTTCTGCAGGGGTGGTGAAATGGCTTACCGAATATACCTTTATTCTGGCCTCATTTTCCAAGAACATTTTCACTGGATATAGGATTCTAAGTTAATTTATTCTTATTTCAACATTGTAAATATGTCATTCCATTGTTTCTGATGAAAAATTAGCAATACGTATATATCTTTGTTCTCTTGTATGTAAAAAGTTCTTTCATCTTTGGCTGCTTTTAAGATTTTTTTTAAATAAATATTTTCAGCAATTTGATTGTGATGTATCTAGGTGTAGTTTTCTTTGTGTTTATCCTGTTCGTGATTTGCTGTTTCTCTAATCTCTGGGTGGATACTGTTCATTAAATTTGGAAATGTTTTAGTCATGATTTTTTTCAAATAATTTTTTCTATCCCAGTCTTTCTTACAATCTGATATCTCAGTTATACATATGTTAAACCATTTGATTAAACTATTTAGGTCTCTGAACCTCTATTAATTTTTCATTTTTTTCTTTCTTAGTGCCTCAGGTGGAATAGCTTCTACTGACCTGTCTTCAAATTTACTGATTTTTCTTCTGCATTTTTCAATATGCTGTTAATCCCATCCACTGAAAATTTCCTTTCAAATATTATGTTTTTCTATTCTAACATTTCTACTTGATTCTTTTTTAAAGTTTTCATTTCTCTGATGAGGTTTCCTATTTGTTCACTAATTATATCAAAAATTTCTTTAAGTCCATAAACATATTTATAATAGCTGCTTTAGAGTCGTTGTTTTCTAAATTCAATAACTGTGTTATTGTAGGGTCTATTTCTATAGAAAAGCTGTATTTTTTTTCCTGGTTATAAGGCAAATTTTCCTTCTTCTTTGCTTATATAATAATTTTTTCATTGTGTGCTAGATATTATGAATGCTACATATTTGAGAATGTACTGAGCCATCTTCCTCTAAAGAGTATTGAGATTGGTTGATAGTTAATTTATTGGGAGATCAGTTTGATCATGTTAGGACTTGTTTTTAATCTTTGTTAGGATGGGAGTGGAGTAATCTTTATTCTGAAGTTGAAATATCTTACTCTAAAGACGTGGCCCTTATGGGATCCCAGCTGAATACCTGGAATGTTTACAGATGTTTCTCCATCCTGGCTGTCCAAAATTCCTATGACTCTCAGTGCTGTATGTCATATGAAATCTCCATTCAGTTCACATTCTCTCCTGTAGCTGTTTTTTTTTTTAAGGTCTTGTAAAGTTACACCATGTATGAACACATCCTTAGTATTCAG
Organism: Eubalaena glacialis; assembly: GCF_028564815.1. Lineage (NCBI taxonomy): Eukaryota > Metazoa > Chordata > Mammalia > Artiodactyla > Balaenidae > Eubalaena > Eubalaena glacialis. The sequence continues at coordinate 49,557,309 of NC_083733.1, read as the reverse complement.
CCAAAAACTAAAGGAGACTTCTATGCAGATTGCTTGGGCTCCTTCTCTGTGAAGTTATTTCCTCCTCAGTATCCTGCCTTGTAAGTTCCAGCTATCTCAGCTGTCCCCACCTTCAATCAAATTAAAGGAAGGTATTTTCAGACTCAGTAAATAAGCAAGATCTAACTATATGCCATTACAAGAGAAACACTTGAAATGTAAAGAGACAGGTGAAAAGTAAAAGAATGGGGAAATATGTACCATGCTGATAGTAAGCATAAGAAAGCTAGCATGGCTCTATTACTCTCAGACACAGAGGTTTTAAAAGAAAGGATATTATCAGAGTTAAAGAGACTATTTAATAATGATAAATGGGGCAATTCATCAAGAAAAATAGCTATATAAATATTATATATATATATATATATATATATTATATAGACCAGATATCAAAGTTTCCAAACACAAGGAAAAACAAAACAAGAAAGGAAAGATAAATCCACAATAATAGCTAAAGATTTCAACACTCCTCTCTCAGTAATTGGTAGAGCAAGTTGATAACACCAGAAGATTTGATGAACACTTTTAACCAACTTGACCTAGCTGACATTCACAGAACATGACATCCAACAACTTCATAATACATATTTTTTCCTAGTGCACTTGAAACATTCACCAAGGTAGAACTTAAAATGGACAATAATACAAGTCTCCATACATTTCAAAAGATTAAAATCATAGAGCATTTTCTTTAATCACATGAAATTAAACTAGGAAATAAGTTGGGAAAATTCTTACATATCTGGAAACACACTACACGCTTTTCAGTAACCTATTAGTCAAAAGAAAAAAAAAACATCGAAAATGCTTAATATTTAAAAATAATTGATAGTGAAGATACAACATATCAAATTTTATAGGATACAGCTAAAGCAGTACTTAGAGGAAAATGTATTGCCTTAAATACTTATATTAGAATTGAAAGTACCAAAATTCAAACTTAAAAATCTAAGAAAAACAAAATAAATTAAATGTGTATGAATAAAAGAAAGGGAACAATAAAGGTAAGGGTAGACATCAGTGAATAGAAATTAACAAACAGTAAAGGCAATAAATAAAACAAAAAATAGCTTCCCTTAAAAGATTAATAAAATTGATAAATACCTAACTAGGCTAATTAAAAGCAGAAGAGAGAAAACACAAATTTCCAATGTCAGTAAAAAGCAGGTGATATCCCTAGACATATGTCATACAGACATTAAAAAGATAAGGTAGTACTATGAACTATTTTGTGTATATAATTTGACAGTTTTGATGGAGTTGAAAAATACATTGAAGGACACAAATTACCAAAATTAATACAACAAAGCACAAAAGCTGATTAGCCATATATGTGTTAAAGAAGTTGAATTTGGAATTAAAACCTTCCTACCAAAAGCACCCAAGTATCAGATGGATTCACTGGTAGATTTTATCAAATTTTAATAAAGAAATAATACTATTCTTACACAAACTCTATGAGAAAATAAGGAAGAAAGGAATATATCACAGTTATTTTGATGAATCCTGCTTAATACTAATACCACAACCAAACAAGGACATTACAAGGAATGCAAGACTGGTTTAACACTCAAAATTAATCTAATTTACCAGAATTACCTGAATAGAAAAGAAAAAAATATCATATAATAATCTCGATAAATGCAGAAAATGCATTTGCTAATTTACAGCACACAATCCTAAAAATAATCTCTTTGCCAACTGAGAAGGGACATTTCTTAATATGATAAAGAGTCCTCCCAATTCAACTCCTCCCATACACTACTGTGTATAAAATAGATAACTAATGAGAATCTACTGTATAGCACAGAGAACTCTACTTGGTGCTCTGTGGTGGCCTAAATGGGAAGGAAATCCATCCCCCCCAAAAAAAGGATATATGTATATGTATGTATGGCTGATTCACTTTGCTGTACAGTAGAAACTGGCACAGCAGTGTAAAGCAACTATATTCCAATTAAAAAAATAAAGAGTTCTCCCTACTATCAAGAACAAAGAAAGGCTATTCCTTATTTCATTTATTCAAAATTATACTGGAAAGTCTAGTGAGTGCAATAGGAGAAAAAGAAATAAAAGACATCAAATTTAGAAAGGAAGAAATACAGCTATCATTATTCACAGATGCAGAATTATACATGTAGAACTCCCCAAAGAATCTATAAATAATTAGAAATAGTAGTTACTTTAGCAAAGTTACTAGAGACAAGGTCAATATTGAAAAATCATTTGTATTTTTTCAGGGAACAATTGGAAAATGAAATTTTAAAATACTGTAGATAATAAAATAAAAATACGTAAGGAAAGAGGTGTAAGATTTCAACACTGAAAAGTACAAAAAAATGCTGTGAGAGATTAAAGAAGACCTAAGTATTAAAGAGATGTATCATGTTCATGAATTGGAAGATTCAATATTGTTAAGATAGCCTATATCCCAACATTGATTCAATGCCATACAAAGCAAAATCCCAGCAGACTTTGTTGTTGAATTGAAAAGCTGAATCTAAAATTATATGGCAATCTGAAGGACCTAGAATAACAAAAATGCAATATTAAAGAAGAACAAATTTGGATGACCTACACTACCTGATTTTAAGACTGCCTATTAAACTACAGTAATCAAGACGGTTTGTATTGGTGCAAAATAGAAACATAGATTAAGGGAATGGAATAGAGTCCAGAAATTGATTTACATAATTGATTTTTGACAAAATCTGCAAGACAATTCAACAGGAAAAGGACAATACTTTCAGCAAATGATGCTAAACAGAGGGATAGCCATAATGAAAAAAAAATAAGTTCAAAACTTACCTGACACCACACACAAAAATTAACTTGTGGTAGATTTTTGCTCTAAATATAAAATCAAAATCTATAAAGTTCTTAGAAATAAGCATAAGATAATATCTCATTGACCTTTGGGTAGTCAAACATATCTTAGTTATGATATAGAAAACATAAACCATAGCCTGAGTGTCTTAGCTCAGGCTGCCGTAACAAAATACCATAGACTGGGAGGCCTAAAAAACAGAAGTTTATGTCTCATAGTTCTGGAGGTTGGAAGTCCAAGATTAGGGTGCCAGGATGGTCAGGTTCTGATGAGAGCCTTCTTCCTGGCTTGCAGATGGCTCTCTTTTCACTGTGTTCTCACATGGATGAGAGAGAGAGAGTGTCTCTTCCTCTTCTTATAAGGGCACTGATCCCATCATGAGGACCCCAACCTCATGACTTCATCTAGCCCTAATTACCATCCAAAGGCCCCATTTCCAAATACCATCACATTGGGAGTTAGGGCTTCAACATATGAATTGTGGGTGGGGGGGTAGGGTGTACAAAGTTCAGTCCGTAACATAGAAAAAATTGATAAATTAGACTTGATCCAAATCAAAAGCTTCTGTTTACAAAAGACACCATTAAAAATGAATTGATACAATAAAATTCTACTCAGGAATAAAAAGGAGTGAACTATTGATACACATAGGAGCTTTGATAAATCTCAAAGAGAGGCAGAGTAAAAGAAGTCAGCCTCAAAACGTTATATACTGTATGAGTCCATTTGTATGGCACTCTCCTTGATAAAAATTAGAGTGACAGAAGACAGATCAGTGGTTTCCAGAGGTTAGGAGTGGGGAGTGTGTGACCACAATGGATAACAGTGAAAGAGTTTTGTGAGGTGGTGTAATGGTTATATCCTGACTGTAGTGGTATTTACATGAATCTATATGTATTTTAATAGTCATAGAACTGTACATCAACAGAAGTCAATTTTACTGCAGGTGAATAAAAAATATGAGTACGTGACAACTAGGCTGGGAGAAAAGATTTTGCAATATATATATGTCTGGAAAAGAACTAGTGTTTAGACTATATAAGGAACTCATACAAATCAATAATAGGAAGACAAGTCAATAAAATATGGGCAAAACTAGTGAAAAAATACAAAGGAAGCCATTGGAATGACCAACAAGCATAGGAAAAAGTGATCAATGTCAGTAGGTACTAGCGAAATGCAAATTAAAACCGTATTTGGAGAAGTGTACGTACTCACTAGAATAACTCACTAGAAGCCTTAAAATTTAAAAGACAGTCACTGCTAAACATTGGTGAGGATATGCAGCAAGCAGACTGTAGAGCTCTCACACTGCTGATTAACTGTAAAGTGGTGTAACCACTTTGGAAAAGTTTGGTAGTTTCTCATGGAATAAACATACACTCTATGACATAGCAATGCCACTCCTAGGCATTTACTCAAGGGAAATCAAAATATATATCTGCAAAAGATTTGGGCAAAAATGAGCACAGAGACTTTATTCATAATTGCCCCAAATTGGAAGCAACCCAAATGTCCAATAAAAGTGCCACAGATAAAAAAAATTGTGGTAGATCCATACAACAAAATGCAACTCAGCAATAAAAACGAATAAACTCTTGATATCCACAACAAACAGAAAATCACAGAAATATTGTGCTGAGACAAAGAAGCCAGGCAGAAAGAGTACATTCTGTAGGATTCCATTTATATAAAGTTCTAGAATAGACAAAACTAACTTATGGTAATAGAACACAGAACAGTGGTTTCTTGAGTGGGTGGGAAGGCAGGCACTTGCTGGCAAGGAGCGTTAGGCAACTTTCTGGGGTAATGGAAATCTTCTACCTCCCAATAGGGATGTGGATTACACCCGTGTTTGCATTTGTCAAGATACACCCAGCCGTACACTTATGTGCATTTTGCTGTGTGCAAATTTTCCTCTATTAAAAAGAAAATAATATGTGCTTGTAGGGAAAATGGTCTTAGGAATTCAGGGAGGAGAGAGAGCTAATTATGCAATAAACACACACACAATGGCCTTGCCTGGACTTGCAGCGCCAAGGCACCCAGCCCTGAGCTGGCCCAGCCGCTCCCCAGCTCCCCTCTCAGCTTGTCCTCACCCTTGCCCCAGTGCCATCCTTCTTCCTGGCCACCACAAGGGGATTTAGCAAACCACTCCTCCACTCTGATTTCCCCCTCTTATTTGGCATCACTCCTTCATTTCAGTTGCCTCTCCTAAGTTGCTGGGAGGCCGGGAAGGGGGTTGGGAGGCGTGAGGAAGAAGAGATGGGTGGCCTTTGCCTGCTCCCTCGGGTTGGCCTCTGACTGTCCGGAAGATGGGCTCTAAGCCCAGGTAGCTGCGAAGAGGTCAGGTGGGCCCCAAGCGGTATGTGGATGCTGATGGGAACAAGTCTGCAGCGCGCAAGGGAGAGGGAGCTGGTGCTTTCCTCGCCGTGCATGCTTGTCTCCATGCTTTTGTTTCTTTAAATATAAGATTTTTACCTTTAAACTCCAGAGGCTCAGAAAGATGTCCCTGTCGCAGGAGCCTGCAGTTCTGAGGGTCAGCTCACCCACTGACTGTTCCATGGGCACAGAGCCTGTAACTCAGCCAGGACTCTTCCTTAACCCTTTGGGAAAAAAAAAAAAAAAAAAAGCAAAGGAATGCATTTTTCCTTCCCCCTTCTCATCCTGCTCTACTGACCTTTTGCTTTGCTTTTCGCTAATGTCATTTTCACTCTTGGTTGGGCTTTCTCGACAGTAAGGAAGACTTCTTTATGATGCCGTGGTGATAAACTAGGGTCATGCATTCATTCACACGGAGGAAGCCGCTTCATCAGCCCCTACTCCAATATCAAATACCTCTAATCTCATCAAGAAAACAGCAAAACTGCAAAGGGCCCTTGTTAATCCTGTCACTTACTACCTCACTGGATCTTGAAAAATGCCGTTTAATTAGCAAAATAAAAGAACTTAATCTTTCTCCGTATTATTCACACAAGTAAAAATATGTGCTTCGGCTGAAGATAAAAATAAATTGCACAGGGCCACTAACCAAACACAGGGGTGGGGGAAGGATGAGGCTGCAGTCACCCTGATTGGAGGGAATGAAACAAACCCTAGGCTTTCTTAGGACCTCATAAAAACAGCACTCCTTTCTCCATAAATACCTCACACATGCTTAATATAAAGAAGAACAATTTTTAGGCCAAAAGGTGTTTTAACATAGAGGAATATACTCTCTGTATTGCAGATTGTAGACTTTGTAAACATGCAATAGGGTTCAGCAAAGCTGATGCTGTGGATTTTAATAAAAATTGTAGAAGTCAAGAGACAGAGCTTTTCCCAACAATTATTTTTAAAAAGGAATTAAAATCCCATTTTAAAAGATGATTGCGACAAGATAGTAAAAACACAATTTTTTTTTGGTCTTTCCTTTTTAACTCTAGCTACCTCTACCCTTTTACATATTCATAAAATGTATACAGAGCTAATTTTGAAGGTGCCCTTTATGACTATGTCACAGTCGTAATATCGCCATGTTCTGAAGGCGCAATTAAAGATTTACCTAGATTTATGAGACTTTATCATTATCAATAGGGGTAAGGAATGCCGGGGAGACACATTGTTGGAAGATTCTGCTCAGCAGTTTCTTGAACAATGAGAGTCCTGGTATTACTTTAGTGCTCAAAAAAAATGACTGTTCGGCACTAATATATGGCCCTTTATTAGAAAGGGAACACCAAAGACACTTCAGTCAAAACACTTCAGTGGCCTACTCACCTCTTCCTTTTGGGGGATGGAATCAGTGAGAAAGCAAAACGTCTGGCTCATCGAATTGTGCGAGATGGAAGCATCAGCTCCCCACAGCGGCAGGTAGCTGACCCCTCAGATTCCCTTAATAAAGTTTGAGCCTTATTAAGATGGACCAATGTGCCTTGAAAACAATAGGATGCCCTTTACATTGATCATTGCCCTCCGGAAACCAGGGGCTGCCTGGCTCTTTGCCATTTCCCATTTACTCAGGTAGGGACATCCCAAACACACCTGGTTCCCTACCTGCCATCTTTCTGTGGCTTTCCAGTTTTAGAGCCAGGAGAGCCATGAAAAGATTCTGTGGAAAGCAGGTCTCAGTAGCAATCCCAGCAATGAGGTTTTCTTACTGTATCTAGATATTTCATTTTTCCGTTCTCAGGGCAGTCTCCATTCAGAGCAGGACAAGCCACAGAATTCCATTTCTCATGAATCACACTTTTCACAAGGAAAATGGGCAGGCCTGGGCTCCATGGCATGGCACCCTGTCTTCAGCCTGGGTAAGGAAAAGGCATGTGCTGAATAGGTTGTCATTATGACAACACCTGCACTCTGGTGGCAGCCAGAGTCTTCTGTCCTCTATTGGTCCCTGAAGACAGTGCTTCCTTCTTCCTAGTTCCTACTAGTAGTACTCAGGGTGTGGTTCTCCAGGGAAACAGAACTAATAGGATGTAGGTAGGTAGGTAAATAGATAGATAGATGCATACATTCATAATACATACATAGGTTTATTTTAAGGACTTTGCTCATGTGATTGTGGAGGCTGGCAAGTCCAAAATCTGCAGGGTAGAGGCTGGAGACTCAGGGAAGAGCTCTATGTTGTAGTTCAAGGTCCAAATCCAGTCTGCTGGCAGAATTCCCTCTTCCTTGGGGGTTGTCTGTCTTTATTAAAGCCTCTAACTGATTGGATGAGGACCATCCACACTAAAACTTCTGGCTGCAAAGAAAGGCCATTCTGAAGAGAAAGTTGAGGAGTGCCTGACATTACAAGCAAAGCGCAGTTTCGCCTTTCTCGTTTTGAGGACCTCTGCTTCCCTTGGAAGCACCTGGAATGAGGCTCCTGGATCGGGGTGGGGGTAGAGGGTCAATCCTCAGGTACTTCCTAGGATTTGGATTTCCCCTGGGGCTGTGCATTCTCTCGTGACCTATAATTCAGCAATGTTGCATGCACATTTATAAAAGGAAAGAGACAAATGTCTTCACCCATCCCCAAGCAGGCCTTAGTTGGATACAGCTGAGAGGAGCTTGAAGATGACTGCCTGGGTGATTCTATTCTCCCTGGAACGGGAGCCCTCTGGTCTTGAATTTGGCAAACAATCGCATGCACTCTCCACTTTGGCTAGATACACAGCACTGGTGCAGGAGTAATTATTTGGGAAGGCATTTACCCAGCTTGAACCCAGCCGTCTCCAGATGCCGCCTGAGAAGGCCTTTACATCTGAGGTTCTTGCTTAGACTGTGGGCAGAGAATAATGGCACTGGCACTGGGGATATTGCCAAGTTCATATCCCATACGCAATGCACAACAAAGATTATCTTTATCTGGAGCATGTGGCTATCAAGACTCCTTTAATCCACACAATAGCAATATTGGTCTGGAATGGTATTGAAAGACACCAAATTCGCCTGCAATGGAGGTGCCAACAGGGGCTGGAGCATTGGTGCCTCTGGCCAGGGCTCCAGCTCCTTCTGTCTTATATTGGGGGTCTGACATGTAGCTGCCCTCTCAGCCTGGCACAGGACAGAAGGCTCCTCAACAATGCTAATTAGTCCGCACTGAGCATCCATAATGAGGCGGCCAGTGTTTCACTTGATGGAATTGGCTGAAGAATTGGTAAAATAAATAGTAACTAGAAAGAGGACAAGGCCACCTCGAGAGTGTCCTGGCCTGGGGCTGTATCTCCTCCTCCTCATGTCCTCTTCCTCACTGCACTTCTCCCGTCGGTCAGTGGGCACATCAACAAAACACAAGTTCTGCCCGTGCGGGTCCATCCAAGTGGTTATGTCCACACCTTCTGCTTAGCATGGCACCCCCTCCTGGTGGCTGACTCTGGTCTAGCTCCTTGGAGCCCACTGGCCCCCTGTTCTCTCTCCCCAAGTGGCTGAAAGGGCTCTCTCCTCTCACCCAGCCTGATCCCAGCCACCACAGAGAGATTCTAAAGAAAAACTCTCAGACAGGAAGGACACACCCCCTCCCTGCCCCAGGAAGTCCAGCTCCCCAGCACAGACGACATGGCCCAGGTAACAGTACCAGTACCTAACACAGAATCCACCCTGACCCCCTTTACTGAAGTCCATACGAATCTGCTGCCTGCATGGTAAGGAAAATCCTTGAAGCCACAGAATGCTGGGTGGGTTTCCTCTCTTGTAATCAATCTAAATGATGACACCTTCTTGTTCTAAAAATAATGGCCACGGCCCTTGGAAGATAAACTAGGACAAGATGCGAGAACACAGCGCTGTTCTGCTCGGTTCTTTAAAAACTGGTAAGTGGCTCTAAATCTCTTCTATCCGGTTAGTTAAAACTTCAGTATCAAACTGGAGAGCCACACGTCCTGCCAGGTCACCTCTCACCCTAATGAGCTCTGGGAAGAACAACCCAAGATTCTATTTAGTAACCTACCAAGCAGGTCATTGTATACACTCTGCATATAGTGAAATTAGCAGGTGAATTGACAAGAGATGGCACAGCTCAACTTTTTTTTTTTTTTTAATTGCTTACCTTTATCAGTCTATTCGAGCAGGTTGTGGTAGAATACACAGAATTACACGTCAGCCCCGACGTGGACCTCTGCACAGGGGAATGATCAGATAAAACGACAGGCCCCAGTGGTAGGAAAATGGCCTGACCACAGTTATCATCAAAGTGACAGAAATTCTGTCAAAGCGTCCAGCTCTCACTTTCAATATCTCGCACGTGTGAGAGAAGGAACATCTGTGGCATGCCCGGCAATATGTTTTAGCGGCGTTTTTTGGGACCAAAATTAAATAAACAGGAAGACAGGTTTGTGTTTCTCTGTATTTTCACTTATTAACACAACAATCCGAAGGTGATTAGCAATTCTGAGCTATGTTGGGCTGTGGGTTTCCACGTGCAGCATTGAGATGTAGCACAACATCCTCACTCTTAGCTCAGGGTTGGGACTTGGGTAAGTTTCAGGGAACTAAATAGCTTTGTAAAACTTGGAAGTTTTTCAGTTCATGTTTCAACGTGAGCAAATGGGCACCAGAGAAAACAGAAATGCCACAGTGCCACTGTGTTGGCCCTTCTCCAATATACGCTAAGTGCCTGTGATGGGCCAGGCTCCATAGAGAGCAGGTGTCAGTCCAGGACCTCACTCTCCACATCCTGTTGTCACAGAGTCTCTCTTTATTCATTCACTCATTCATTCACTCATTCATCATCATTGGCTTAGCAATTCTTGAGTGGCAGGCACTCTATTAGACACTGCCAAGCCCTGGGATTCAGTGATAATCAGACATCAAACTTACTTAAAGAAGTTCACAGAGGGGTAAGGAAGACGAGCAAATACACATGTAATTAAAACGCAAGTCACTAGGACAAGGTGCTTTGCCAAACCATGTGTTTTGGGGGGGGGGGGTCCAAGGGAGTAGAGGACAATTCTGGCTATTGATCCATGTGTAGGTCTCCCAGATCTCTGAGAATTTCTACTATCCTATCTTATTGGGCTGGTGTGAAGCTTGAAAGCCCTTGGAAAAGTGAGTAGTTATATAGAAACTCAATAATGGTATTTAACTTCACTGTCATCATCATCTCCACCACCATTACCACCATCATCATCACTAGCACCATCATCACCACCATCTCCACCATCATCATCACCATCATCATCACAATTACTACCACCATCAGCAGTAGCAACACTACCATTAACCATCACCACCATCATCATCACCATCACCACCATTATTGTCATCATTATAATCATCATCATTTTCATCACCATCTTCATCATCAGGCAGGATTCTCTGCCCCTCCAGATTTACTCCCTATTCTTCTCCTCCTGCTCTGTACTCCAAGAAGCTGACCCATAAGGACTTCATCCACAGGTTCCCTAGCCTTCTGATTTTCAGCTGGGAATGGCCAATGGGGAGCCCACAAGAGAAGGAGGTCAGACGGAAGTCAGAGTATTTATTGCCCTGGCTTTCTCCCTTCCGAGCCCTAAATTGAGAATGGCTGCATTCACCTGCTGAAGGTCAAAGTTCCCATCAGATGGCCTTCTCCCACTGCCACAGCTCTCTGGGTCTGGAGATGGCTCCTTCCTTGATCCTTTAGGCTTTGGGGTGGTAATGGTAATGGCTTTCCACTGCTGCTAGCCCTGGGTGCTTCCTCATCCCTTGGTGTTTTCTTTTACTGCCTCCCCACACCATTGTCAGTGGTCCTGTCATTAAACTCTCTCTAGCCACCCTGGGGTGTGCCCTAGATTTCCTGCCAGGACTCTGGCCATCCAGTCGTAGGACCATGTAATTACCATCAGCGTTATTAGCGGGGTCTCCCCAAGCAAGGTTCTTATTGTGCCATCAGCCACTGTTTCCTGATCCCCACCACCACCTTCCCCAAGACACAAGGTGCACATTTCTTTAGCAAACTTTCAGCTATTGGCCCCTAAATCTCAAGTATCTGATGGCTGCATCCTTTGGGACTCAGTTCAAGCATTGCCTTTTAGAGGAGACATCACTCGCCTCTCCTTTTTCATAGCTCCATCCTCCAAGGTCTAGATGACAATTCTGTGATAATACCTCTCACCCTGGAACACCATTTCCTTCCGCACCTGCCCCGTGAGTCCCTGCAGAGTAGGGACTTCACATGCAATGTTCTCGAAGTACCTCTGTGGTATGCAGGCACGAAGGAGGGGACGGATGAGGAGCAGCTGGCATTGCCCCCAAGGAACTCCTACCACTGCCACTGGTGCTCCACCATCCAGCCTTAGCGCGCAAGACGGATCAGAAACATTCACCCAATTAAGCAAAAGGAATAATCCTATCTACCATTGACTAGATGCTTACTCTTTGCCACACCCTGAGCTACGGATCTTCGTATGTTGTTTTCTCTAACACACAGAATAACCCTGCTGTGAGCTGGCGTGATGCAGAGACTGAGGCAGGAACAGGATTAACCCCAGGCCTATTAGACTCCACTCCAGTCACCAAGGCCGTGTCCCCAGCGCTCCATTACAAGAATGGGTGGGGGGAGGTGCAGCTGAAGCAGGATGACTGGAGCCTCTAGACTTCTGTTCCGTTAGCATCATGAACATCAATATCTCTGCTCTGTCCCCACCCTCCACTCCCGCCCCATGCATCCAATGGGGCAATGCTAGCACCTGGCCCTTCAGTAGCCATGAGCATCCAATGAGACAGTTCCTGCCTTGAGATCCCAAGTTATTAATAATAGCTGTGGTAGACAGAAAAATATGCCCCCCTCAATATATTTGCTTTCTAATCCCTGGAACCTGTGAATATTACCATATATGGTAAAGAATGACTATCAATTTATATGGTGAAAACTGTGATTAAGTAGGGAATTTGAAAGGAGGAGTTTAGCCTAGATTATCCAGGTGGGTCCTAAATGCAATCATGTGTATCCTTATAAGAGAAAAGCAGAGGAAATTAGACCCAGTGGCACGCAGAAGAGAAGGGATGTACAGACAGAGCGGAGATGGGAGTGACATGGCTACAAATCAAGTAACACCGTTATTGACGGCAGCTGCCAGCGGAGTCCCTGAGGGAACACAGCCCTGTTGACACCCTGATTCCAGACTTCTGGCCTCCAAAACTGTGAGAGAATAAATTTCTCTTGCTTAAGTCACCAAGTTTGGAGTAATTTGTTAGAGCAGCCCCAGGAAGACTAATATGATAGCCTGCTAAATACCCTCAGCATTCTCGCAACGGTCTGCCCCCTCGGTGCCAGGCCTGCAGAAGAGAGGACATAAGAATGGGGCCCAGGCCTTGCCCGGGGGGACCTGACTGGGATCCAGCTGGGCAGACCCCCTATCACTGTGCTCCCATCAGGGACAAGGGCCTGGCTTCTTGGGCTTCCCCTGCTAGCCTGTTACCTACCCATAAGAGGCTGGAATTTTGAGTAACGGCTTTCTTCACCCACTCCATCACTTTGGTAGATGTGTCAAATTCTGGCAGCTCCAGGGAGCCAATCTCACTGGGGCCCAGTCCCAGTGGGCTGACAACCCTGGCTTCTCCCTCCTGCTGGGGCTTCCTGGAAGGCAGGCCGTGGTGTGGGGAGGTGGGGAAGCTGTGGAGGTGGAGGCCAGTGTGCCCTGTGGTTCCAGCCCTTTCTGTCCTGCTTCCTGAGGGCACACCAGGGTACAAATAGGTTTGGGGCCTTATTGTGGGCATGACCTTTACTCCTTCCTGATTTACAGAAAACAGCAGTCATTTCCACACGTTGGAACTGAGCCTGGCATGGGGGAGAAGACTTCCTTGTCAAGTGCCTTTGCAGCTGCCCCATCAGGAACTGCTAATTAGACAACGGGTGGGCATGGAGGGGGCAGTGGGTGCCCAGGCCCTGTGGAGGGGATGGCTGGGTGATATAAAAGAGGCCGCTTCAGGAGGCGAGAAAGAGCTTTGGCTTCAGGCTAGTGAAGAAGGGATGTAGTGAGCTAGGGAGAGAAAACAGGGTTTTTCCCTGCCTGAGGTTCTCTATGTTAGGGGGTCGAGAGGATGGGAGAGTAGGTGAGGGGTCATGGGGTACAGGAAACCCGGCAGACACACTGCACAGGCTACTGGGATGCCACATGCAGGACCCCAGACTGCCCTGGAGGCACCGTGTCCCCAGGAAGGGGGCTGGTGCTCTGGCTGGAGTGGAGCTGGGGCTGTAGGCAGACATGGCCTCAACTTCCATGAGGAATGAACAGGCTGGGAAGCGCTGACCTAACCGCCCCTGTCCTCAAGTCAGCCGGTGTCCGTCAGCCACTGCAAGTTCAAATTTGATCTGGTCAGCGTGGCCAGGTGCTGCCAAGGTGGTTTGAAGTGGATCTGGACTGCCCTGGAAGCTGTCTCCATCAGTGAAACAGTCTCTGAGCTTAGTGGGCTGTGACAGCCGCCAGCACCGTTCTCAGATGGGGGAAGGGGAGGAGATGGGCTCCTGGTGGTGCCCAGGGCTCCCCTTGGGCTGTTCTAGGCCTAGGGTGTTCCCGGCTGCCCCCTCGTTTCACTCCAGAGGCTGCAGTTCAAGGAGGGCCCAGAGTCTGCCCAGTGATGGGCACACAGAAGGGTCTGTGCTCCGAGCAGGGCCTGGGTGGGGAGCAAACTTGAGTGTAAATCTTGGTTGTCACCCTTCCTCATGGACACCACCTCTCTTGTCTCCAAGCTTCAGTTTCCCAACCTGGAAAATGGGGATCACAATAATCCTCCCAGCAGCCCAGCGAGATAGGTGCCAGTTGGGGTAATCTGTGCAAGCAGCGGGCTGAGGGCCTCACTGGCTCTGGGGACTCCCACAGCCACCCTCACTTCCCAGCTGTCCTTTTATTTATTCATTCAACACATAGTTAATCAGTAAGCCCCTATCTTAACTTAGGCACTGGGGTTAGAGCTGTGGATAAGAAGGACGAGGTCTCTGCCCTCAAAGACCTTTATTCTAGCAGGAGAGAACAGACAATAAGCAATTGACAATGAACAAGGTCATTTCAGACACCTGAGCACCTGTAATAATACCTACGAAGAAAATGGAGCAAAGTACTACGGAAGAAGGAGCTTCTGGCTAGGCAGTGGCCTGCACCAGCCCCAAGGTGGCACTCACCTGGACGCGGGAGGTAGGCAGTGGCATCCCCTGGGGTTGTGCGATTCATGCAGCAGCTTCGAGGGCGGTCAGGGAACCTCTCTCAAGAGATGAACTGAATAAAGCTCAGGAGGAAGAGAAATCGAGCCAGAGAAACGTCCGTAGGTGGGAGTGACCTTGGCAAGGGCAAGGTGGCCAGGCAGAGTGAGTGAGGACAGAGAGGAAGTGCAGGCGGGGGCTGGACACGTGGTTTTGGAGGCTGAGGTAAGAGCCTGGGCTTTATCTTAAGTTCAGCCAGAATGCATCACAGAGCCGTAAACAGGGGCGTCACAGTCTGATTTATGCTCTCAAAGCCACAAAGCACCACCAGCACCACCATTGTCATCACTCCTGTCCTCCAGCTCCTGGGAGCCCACCCAAAGGCCTTAGCTCCTCCCACTCTTCCCAAACCACAAGTCATTATTAGAAATGTTTAAATTGAAGTACACCACGCCTGCAGTCATCCATCCTGCAACTGCACCGCGGTCCATTTATTTCCCCATCCTCCCACGGATGGAAGTTTGATGGTTTCCTGTTCAGGCGACTATGTTTAGTGCAGCTGGTACTTGTGCCTGCGGCTTCTGGGTGCAGCCTCGGAGGGAGGCCGTGCGGGGTGGAGGGTCCACAGGGTAGATAGTGCCAAACGGTTTTCCCGAGTGGTTGTACCAATCCCCACTTCCACCAGAGGGTTGAGGGCTCTGTTGGCTCTACCTGCTCCTCAACCCCTGGCTCTTTTCATCTTTTCCATTTTTGCCATTTTGCATGGTGATATCTCATTGTGGTTTTTATTTGCATCTCCCTGATGGTTAACGAGGTTGAACAGCTTCTCACATGTTCATTGGCTACTTGGATATCCACTTCTGCAAAGTGTCTCTTTACATCTTTTTCTGTTTTTCATTTGAGCTGTTTCTTACTGACTTGTCTGTGTTCTTCCTCAGCTCTGTGCTCCAAAGTTAGTTTTAAAAGTTAGAAACTTGATCATCAACTCCCACAGATGTGTCCACCATCCTTCCCCCGACCCCACCTCTTTAGGTCTGTTGGGACCTAGGGAATTTCTGGTGGTGGATCCAGACAGGACCATCTCCTAGCTGTTCCTTGGACTAGGTTATTCTCATCACTGGCTCTTCCCTTGGTCCCTGTCACCTGTCTGGAGAGCCCTCTCTTCTCACCTCCTGTGTAAACTGACTCAAGGGCTCTGGTCCCAGAACTGCCCAGCTCTGCAGACCCAAGTCACAGCCCCTCTTGTCTCAGAGTTGGTCTTCTCTCTCCTTGAGGGGTTCCTCCTGTGATCGTAGGCTCCTAGGGGTAGGACTCTGTCTCCACCATCTTGATTCAAAGAGCAGAACCTTCCCGAGGTCTAGGCACTGAGTCACGCTCCCTACAGATAGGGGCCAGGGCCCTATTGCTCAGGGACAGGAGGCAGGAGGCAGGGCACCAGCCACCATGCAGCCGCTCCTGGCCTGGTGCCAGCAGGTGCCACCCTGACCCAGAAGGACGAGGTACAGGCACACCATGCTCGAGGCCAGTGTCTCCGGGCACTCTGGCTCCTCCCCACCCACCCGTGGCCAGAGTCTCCTCTCTCCTCCACAGGCTGTGTCCCCTCCCAGTGACCCCACCCAGGAGGCACCCGTCCTGTCTCTGAGACTCTGATCAAACTCTGATCACACAGCTCAGCACCTCTAGAACCTCTCTGCAGGGAAAGTCCCTGAGGAAGATACTCCAAACACTGCCTCTAAAACCAATCATGCTATTAAGATTTATTAAAAAAACAATCCCATGACAACTTGAGAAAGATGATTTTAGCTTAAGTCATACGTGGGACATTTTTCTTCACCATTTTGGTAACATTTATGCACATAACATTTAACACTTGAAGACAGCTTCTCTTTTCTTTTATCATTAAAATCAATCAACAAAACATAAAAGCCCTTGTGCCCACAGGAATGCTGATGTAAGAACTCTGGCCGAGGGTTGTTTGTGTCTATGGGGCTCTACCCTCCTGACTGTCCCACTCTGGGCCTCTGGGGGCGGCCTTGCCATCATGATGAACTGGGCCCACCCGGCCCCTTTGTCCTGCAGACAAACAGCTGCCCAGGGCTGGGGTGAGACCACGAGCTCATTTCCACTCTTGCTGCCCCCTCACTTTCCCAGGGAAGCCCAGCCTGGGACCCGCCCTGCTCTGGGCTTTGATTTGTTGCATTGGCTCACAGGCAGCCAGGTCAGGTCAGGAGATGTTTCACTCCAGATTAAAAATAAAAGCCAGAATGCATGCAGGGGGATTTGGCTGTCAGAGATGGATTTCTGTTTCTTCCCATAAGGTTTGATCTCATCCCGTCCACTTCCTCCCCAGTCCCTTGCCTCAGTCCCATCCTGTCTTCCCCGGGCTCCTTCTGTTTCACATCAAGTGCCGTCATCTCTCTGAACCAACGTCACCTGGCCTCAGGGAAATTCCATGCCTCTCGCTCTCTCTTAAATCTCAAATAACACGTGGAATTGTTCCTTCATTTATTCACTAGTTCAGTTGTGCAACAAACTGCTGGCGGAGATTATATTCTCACAGGGAAGACAAGCACATAGATAGATAAACAAACAAAAACTAAGATAATCTCATAAAATGACAAACACAATAGGGACAAAACAGGTGTGATGGTTAATTTTATGTGTGCACCATGGGGTGCCCAGACATTTGGTTAAACATTATTTTGGGTGCGTCTGTAGGGGTGTTTTGGATGAGATTAACATGTCACTCAGTAAAGCAGATTGCCCTCCCCAATGTGGGTGGGCCTCATCCAATCAGTTGAAGGCCTGAATAGAATGAAAGGGCTGATCGTCTCAAGAGTGAGAGGGAACTCCTGCCTGAATACATTAGCTGGGGCATCATCTTTTCCTGACTTCATATGTCAACTGAAATATCTGCCCCTCTTGGATCTCAAGCCTGCTGGCTTTCAGAGTGGAACTTATACCATCAGTTCTCTCCAGGTTTTCTAGCTTATTGACTACAGACCTTGGGACTTCTCAGCCTCTGTAATCATGTGAGCCAATTCCTTATAATAAATCTCTTTCTATCTATATGTGCACTTTGTCGGTTCTGTTCCTCTGTGAACCCTGACTAATACAACAGATATGTGACCCAAATGGAGAGGATACTTGAGCTAATGAGGAAAAAGAGCCAACTGTTCAAAGGTCTGGGAGAAGGAATCACATGTGCAAAGGCTCTGGGGTAGGAACACATTTGTTGTGTTCAAGGAACAGGCAGAAAAAAATATTGATGAGTGCCTTCCATCTACCACTTGATGTCCAGAATTTCTTCATATGAAAATACTTCTCATCTGAGATGTAGGTGATATTTTCTTAATTTGACCTCATTTTTACTATGCTGTATTTAGTTGTATTGAGTTCAGTACTCTAGGTAAGGCCATAGCAATTTAGATCATGTAAATATAAATGTAGATTTGTTCTCACACTAAACAAGGTTGTCATGGATTCCTTGTTTTCAGAGTAGTTTGCATTAATTAAATGAAATCTTGGAGTCGTCTTGTCTCCTCTCTCTCAGACCCCACATCTAATCTCTTAGGTAAGCGTATTGGATTGCCCTATAAAATATTCCCACATTTAGAATATTCTCATATCCACTGCTACAACCTTGGATATGTACAGTAGTCTCCTCACAGGTCCCCCATTCATCCCAGTTGACTCAAAAGCTTGTTTTTCCTTTTAAAACATGAGTCAGATAATTAATACTATTCCTTTGCTCAAAATCCTCTAAAGTCTCCCCATTTCATCCAAGTGTAAGCCAAAGTCATTATGGTGGCCCACAAGTACCTGTGTAATCTGACCTCTATTGCTTTCTGACACTGTCTTCTACTTTTCTCCAATACCTCTCTGGCCCCATGGACCTGCTGCTGTGCCTGGAATATGAAAGGCCCACTTCTGCCCCAGGGCCTTTGCACCTCTGCCTGGGACCCTTTCCTCCTACATATCCATGGCTCTCTCCCTTACCCTATCTGAAGTCTTTGCTCACATTTCACCTTCTCAGTGAGACCCACCTTGACCATCTATTTAAATGACAGTTGCTCACCTCACTCCAGGTCTTCTGAGACACCTTTCTTTGCTTTATCCTTTTGTTCCATGTAGATACTTCTGAAATACTATATAATGCATATGTTTATTATGCTTCTTATATATTGTCTTTCTACTAGAATGTAAAGGCACAGAGATTTTTTTCAGTTTTGTTCACTGATGGCATATGGTAGGTGCTCAAGATTTCAAGGTTCACTGAAGGAACATTTGCCTGTGCTGTTTCTTGAGTATGTGTGAATTTCATGTTTTGCATTTCAGACTGTGTGAAAGTTGGTAACAAAGTATCAGAGTATGCATGGGAGATTTGATCTATTGCTGCTGCTGCCTCCATTACTACCGGCTAATGTTAATTGAGTGCCTGCTACATGCCAGGTATTACACTCAGTTGTTGCCTGGTTTTTCTCTTTAAATTTCAAAACCATCCTATGACATAGTGTTATCTCCTCACTTTATAGACAAGGAAACTGAGGCACATAGAGAATAAACAACTTGCCTGCCATCAATAAGTTAATATTCTACGTGGCTGAGATTCAACCCAAGAAGTCTGGTTCCAAGCCTCTGCCTTAAATCCTGGTCTGTCACCTTTCCAAGGGTACCATGATACTGCAGCATCTGAGCATGTGGGCTGTGGGCTGTGGGTACATCTGAACCTATTCACCCCAACACTCTGACCAGAACAGCTTCCTGAGGTCTTCATTCCTTGACATTGTTGTCTCTGTCTGATGAAGAACCAGCAGGCAAAGTCTGGTGGTCACTAGGAGAGAGAGGGAAAGGCCTGGAGTAGAATGGACAGAGTTCTGATGAAAGGTCTTCTAAACGATTAAATCACTTTTGTTCTGGTCCTGGTGCTTAAGCATCTCACCCCACACAGTCCGTACTGCTTCTGTAGAGAATATGTGTCCTTAAGTACACTTTGGATAAACCCCTTTCATAGGGCATTACATCTTTCCTCTCTCTGAGCTTTGGAGCAGGAGAATGAAAGGCAGGTAAACCAGGCTCAGCAAGACACAGGCAGGGCAACTGGGTGTCCGGTCTCTCCTGTGCCTCTCCTAGCAGCTCATGGTCCATTTATGCAAGTACTTTTTCCTACCCCATGTAAATCTTCTCATTTAGATCTGTTATACCTAAATTCCCTCTCTAAAGAATTTTTGTTCTGAGAAACAAGTTGATTTCTCTATTGAAGGGTTCCACTGTAATTAAAATGATTGCTGAAAAAGACATCATTCTTCTTTTAATAAGGCAATTTGCATATTCAATAACTTTAGCCTCACTTGCTGAAAGACAGTTTGAAAGTTTGTTTGTGTATTCTCTCATTCAACTGTTTTCTGATTGCCTTACCTCTTTTCCAGTAACATGGTGATAATTGAAAGGACAATACAAGAGAAAATTTCTTTTAATAAAAAAAAAAATTATGTTGTTTCAAAACATGGTACGATTAATAGACAACAGGGCTCCTGTAGGAGAACATCTTTTAAAAATCAGATATTTTGTAGGTTACTTTTAATTTGCTATTCGTAAACTGAACCCTCCAGTCTGGCTGGAATTGGAGGGATATTACAGAAACATGGAGCCCTAAGTATAGCAGGAAGTGAGAGCAGGAGGACCACAGGGCTGAGAGCTGAGTGGATACGGGGCATTCACTCCAGCTACAGGATGAATGGTTCAGTGAAGATAAAAACCACATTTGTTACAGACTGAATGTTTGTGTCCCTCAAATTCATATGTTGAAGTCCCAACCCTGTCTCAATACAGGCTGGGACCTGGGACCATTTGCTGCAGTGCTTGCACCTGGGCACACCTCTCCTCAAGCAACAAAATACAAAGAAACTATATGGGACTTAAAATAACTGCGTGCATGTGCAAATTCTGGACAAAAAGATACAAAAAGACCAAAAAACCCAACTGCCATTTCTAAAGAGCTGGGAGCAAAAACAGGGTGTCGGGAGCAAAAGCAGGGTACTGTGCATGCCCCCCCTGCACTCACCACCACCAAAGGGATGGGCAAAACACCTAAGCCTCCCCTGCAACCCTGGACACGCCCCTAGCCTCACCCCATACAAGAAACCATGTCACGCCCCACCCCCCACCTTAGGAAGGGAGCAAGGAAACTTGTTTCTTGTTCTTTCTCCCCCCTGCTGCAGCAGGGGCCCCAATAAAGCCTTGCCTGAATTTCTTGTCTGGCCTCTAGTCAATTTCTATTGATTGGGGAAGGCCAAGAACCCTGTGAGATATCAGTATCTGGAAGTGGGGCCGTTGGACGGTAATTAGGGTTAGATTGTAATAAGGGAGAACAAATCTGACTCCATGCTGGATCTGTTTCTTTAACTTTTATATTCTATTGCTTTTGCTATAAGTTAAGAATGTTGCCTATAACCTGAAATATACGGGATAGCCCCGTTTTCAAGGCTCTGACCTTTAAAGGTATAACACTTTTCCACTCATACAGAGAGGAAAAGTTGCAGAACAGAGAATACCATTTGTCTTGTTGGAGGTTTATAGGAACATTGAGACCTGACCTATGTGGACATCTGCAAGAACAAAGGATTCTGGCACCAAGAAGTTTGTAGCAACCAAACACACCCCCTCGCCTTTTAGTATAAAAGAAGTCTGAATTCTAACTTGGGTAAGATGGCTCTTTGGACACCAGTCCACCATCTTCAGCACTATATGGTTCAGGACAAAGTTTTCATCAGCAGATTTTTCCCTGTAGAAATCCTCTCTGCCATTGTGGTGTGTGAAGTCACTGCCCAGGCATAAAAACACAATATGATTCTGGGACAAATTATGGATGTTTCTGCTGTCTTTGGAACTTCTCACACAGCTCAAGGGAGATGTGGCCAAGGGCTCACCCTCAATGCCGGTGTGGAAGACTCCAGCACGGCTTGGGATTCCTGGGGCACAGACTCGGGCAGACTGTGGGTCCAGGTGGTGGCTTCTACAAGTGGCCAGAAAAGTTTTTATTGTTGTTGTTTTTTGTTAACAAAGGTATTTACTTGCTGCTCAAACACTGTTCTGAACCCAAAGAGGATGCTGAGGTCCAAACCTTCTGGTGGCATCTGGTGACACCAACTTGCATCTTTGGGATGCAAGTCGGTTGGAAAATAAAGAGGATTTAATGAAACAAATTCAAGCCTATTGCTTTTTACTTTTTTAATTGTGGTAAAATATATATAACATAAAATGTATCATTCTAACCATTTATTTCCAATTTTTTATGGTGGTAAAATACACATAAAATCTATCATCTTAACCATTTGTAAGTGTACAGTTCAATGTCATTAACTGCATTCCTGTTGTTATGCAACTATCCATCTCCATCATCCAAAGACAGAACTCTCTTCATCTTGCAAAACTGAAACTCTGTACCTATTAATCAATAACTCCTCCCTCTCCCCTCCTCCAGCTCTGGGCAACTACCTCTCTACCTTCTGTCTCTGTGAACCTGACTACTTTAAGTACCTCATATAAGTGGAATCATACAGTATTTATCTTTTTGTGCCTGATTTATTTCACTTAGCACAATCTCTTCAAAGTTCATCCATGTTGTAGCAAGTGTCAGAATGTTCTTCCTTTTTAAGGCTGAATAATATTCCACTGTACACACAGACCACATTTTGTTTATCCATCCATCTGTTGATGGTTTCTCCATCTTTTGGCTATTGTGAATAATGTGAATAATGCTGCTATGAACATGGATGTACAAAGATCCCTCCCAGACTCTCCTTTCAAT
This sequence comes from Eubalaena glacialis, assembly GCF_028564815.1. Classification (NCBI taxonomy): domain Eukaryota; kingdom Metazoa; phylum Chordata; class Mammalia; order Artiodactyla; family Balaenidae; genus Eubalaena; species Eubalaena glacialis. The sequence continues at coordinate 49,535,052 of NC_083733.1, read as the reverse complement.
TCTTTTGGGGTATATACCCAGCGGTGGAATTGCTGGGTCATACTGTAATTCTATGTTTAATGATTTGAGGAACCACCATACCATTTTCCACAGAAGCTGCACCATTTTACATTCTCACCGGCCTTTTGGTTTTTAACAAAGTCAATTCTCTGCTTGAACAGCTAGCTTATTCTTTTTTTTCTTTTAAATATGTGCTTAAAATAGTATCAAGTCCCCTGGGTAGAGTGACTAGCCTCCTGAGCCCTGTAGCTCTCCCATTTTTAGCATTTTTAATTGGGTTTAATTTTGTGATATGTCCCCTCCACATGCTCAAACATACCATTAAATTTATCAAATAGGTGGAGACTTGTGTGAAGATCCAGCTTCACTGCAGCTGGATTATTTCATCCCTTAAGACTCTTGTAGGAGTTGTCCACTGCTGGAGGTGTGATTGGTTTTCATGCCACCCAGACTACCTAATCACACACCCAGCAGTAGACGCTGTCCTAGGGGACTCAAGGTTGGCTGGCCGAGGGCAAAGCCTGGGGACGGAATACACAGCATCCCAGGAGGCCAGAGTGTATTAGAGGCCCAGAGGGGAATGAAAGAGGTTGGGGTTTCTTTGTTAAGAGGCCTCGAAATCTAGGCTGACACCATCCTCCATCCCTACCTAAGAGGTGCTAAAAAATGAGCTTGCTGATGGAAGCCAGTGTCTCCTCTTTCCTTTGAGGTGATCACGATAATAAGCTCCAATCTTAGCCACTTACGGTGTTTGCAGTTTCCCAAATGGAATTCAGGCTCTTTGCTCACTCTAATTTCCAGCTTTAGCTCCAGTTGTTTGTAATGCAATCCTGAAAGGGTGAATTTGGACAATCGCAGCTTGGCCATTTTGAGCACATATGCTAGAACTAAGTCTTTTTGGCTCAGCTGTAGCTTGAATCTAATGAAAATGACAGATAATGCAGCGCTCTGTGTGCCTGCCAAAAAAGAGGATATTTCCCATGAGATAGCACCTGGTGATGCAGAAATAGACACTATAGATTTGTGATTGGCTGGTGAGTCCCCGTATTCATATCTAGTCTGTATTATCAACCGCACAAGATCACATCCTGGATAATAACAGCAACAATGGCATGCATAAAAATTACTACAGCAAAAAGGGAAAAAATACTAGATCAATTATGTCAATTATATGCTAGTACTTTTTCCCCTCACAGTTCCAACAGTGAGGAAAGGTGGCATCTCTCTCTGATCTAATTATTCACAAGCTTATTCGTGGGTTTCCCCCCTCTTTTCACTCTTCTCTTTTACGTAAAGATATAAAGAAGCTCTCTTTTAGAAACACACCATGGACTCAAACGTGCCTCCATACATATGTGACTTACATTTTAGCAGTTGAATAATCAGTGACTTGAAAGTAAAGAGGAAACACCTCCCGTGTTGGCATGTTCTAAAGGGAAGTGCTGGGAGTGGGGTCTACTGTGATGACCTTACCTTAGAGCAAAAATGCCATCAGCCTTGAGAAGTGTCATAAATTAAGTTGCTATTTAAGCCCTGATTCTAATAAAAGGGTCCAAATTTCCAAGGTGCCTTTAATGACTGTGCGCTCGGTGACAATGAAGTGTTTCTTTAACAGACTGCCACCGAGCAAACATTAAAAAAATGCACAGCTTGGAAAGAAAGCTTCCCATCTTCCCTTTCTTCAACTCCTTTCTTCTTCCTTTTTATTTTCCTCTCATTTTTTCTGTTTTCATCACCCCTTTCCGTTGCTTTGCTTTCGCCTTCCCTTTAGAGATGCTGTTTGAACCAGCAGTCCACATTCAGGGAATGAGACCTGGGGCCTGCAACCTGGGCTCAAGTCCTTCCTGACCTTCATAAAAGTTGACGTCCGCCCTTCCCCGAACCTCTGTTATCCCATCTTTAAAATGAGAGTGCCTGAATCAGACGTTCTCCCAGGTCCCTTCAAGCGCTCAGATTTAAAGGGGAGAGTAATTTACGTAGGCTAACTAATGCAGAAGGTGGTTTTGAGAAAGAAGTACAAAATCATTAAGCAGATCAGTAAATTTGATAATGAATTGTTTCAATTAGATTCAGGTGGCAGCAGATGTTAAATTACTTTAGCAGAACCAAGCTTAGAGGTTTGCAGTTTACTTTTCTCATTGAAATATACAGATACAAAGGGAGAAATCACATTTTCCATCTAGCTTGACAGAAAGCCCCTACTGTGTGGGGTCCCCGTGAGTATAACTTGGGTTGGACCTGGAGCGGAAGGTGAATGCTCTGGTCCCAGCCCTCCCTCCCGGCATTTCAGTGTGTGCTCTGAGTGAAGACTGCCTCTCCGCATCTCAGATCTCCAGTCTGTAAATGAGGACTAGATTCAGTTCTGGCCCTAAAATATGCCATGCTTTTTGGCATTGCTATTTTACCTTTGTCAGACCCATTATATATGTTTCAAGTGTATTTGTGTCAGGCATATGGCATATTTTACAGTATGTGGCCTACTTCGCTGCTAGACTGTGAGGTCCTGTGGGACAGGACCCCAATACGCCAGGCCCAGTGCCCCCGCCTGTGTTAAGAGCATATAGTCTTCTGGGGCTGACCGTGATGGTAGGTGGTGGAAGTTGCAGGGGTAGGAAGGGGTGATGGGAGGTGAGCAGTTCATCCTGGCACCAAACTGGCTCAAGCATCTCTGGCAGCTGACCTGGAAATGCTTCCCACAAACCCCACTCGGCATGATCCCCAAGGGGTCATGCCCAGAGGCTTGGTTGCCCCAGGGGAGGCTGGCCTTCAGGGTGCAGGGGAGGAGGGAGAAAGAGCATGCCGGTCCCAGGAGATATCGCTCCCTCTTCTTCCTTCTCGGAGCATCACTCCTGGAAGCGAATGGGCCCAGGTCCTGGCTCCAGCATACCCTACACAGGGTGGCACAAGAAAGGCGGTGCCCCTCCTCGCTGGCAGGCCCCATCTCTCCAGGCTCCCTGCCATGCAGTGTGTAACAAAACCCCACCAGGTCTGCTGAGCTCCTGAGAAAACTGCCTCTTTAAGAACTTATCTCATATTTTCAGAAATTGACTGTGAAAATTCTAAGTAATGGTGTGACATGATCACACTCACTTTCTGTAGTTAATCCTTCACGAGGGTCAGGCACCCCTCTCTTCTCTGTGGCTCATTTGATTGTCACCTACCTTGCACAAAACCTCCCAGCCCCGAGCACTGTCTGGTGGGATGACAGGCAGTCAGAGTGCTGAACGCCGTGCAGGAATAACTGAATTAGAAAAAAGCTGCTGGCACTGTAATAAAGCGTTTAATGGACAGACAGCCTCTCTTGCCTTCCTTGGGGTAACACTAAATCCCTTTTTATTGTGGTTTGCACAGATGTTAGTGAGTTATCCATTTCTCTAATCATACTAGAAGTTGGCACATCCATCTTAAGTAAGACGACCAGCCCACTTGCTTTTACAGAGTCCTTTTTCTAATAAACTTGTGTCAGTTTCAGGTCAGTTTTACCAATACAAATAAAATTCAAACAAATAAAAAGTATATTGTCTCATGATGAGATTTATGTAATTATGTCCCTTAGGTCACTTTAAATTTACACAGGGAGTTGCACCCTCCGTAACCCTTATTGCAGCCTGGATTTTCCTACGACTCGGGAACACACACGTACAAACACAGCCGCAGAGGTTAACAGTATTGGATCCCCCAGGTCATGGCAGAGCCTGTGGTGCAGAACGACCCCTGTTTATGTCCGAGGGCTGAGCTGGCCCATGAGTGAGTCACAGATTTTTTTTTTTTTTTTTTTAACGACTTCTTTCACATAAAATCTGTTTTCTGTCCGGGCCGACACTGCACGCCTGTCATGGCTCAAGGACCACCCAAAGATCTTTTTTGCAAAAGAAAATTTTGCAAAACAGGGTCATGGAGCAGGAAAAAAATCGTGTTTGTTAAAAAGAGAAGGGGGTCAAAAAAACCTTCCCACCAAGGTGCTCCCAACTGCAACTTCTGTGGAATTGGGAAAGGTCACCTGAAGTTCAGGCTAGGATAAATAATTGCTGTGGTGAGGGGTTCCTTTTTGCCTTTCCGTGGAGTTGATGGGTTCACAGCGGTAGCTGAATCTTGATAGATTGGCAGACGCTGAAAGGCAGCGCTAGTCGGTGACCGGGGCAGGGCTGCACTTCGGTTCCCAGGGCAAAGGGTGGGCAGCTGAGGTCCTGGGCTGGGTGGATGGCAGAGGCCAGGTGACAAAGCCACCGCTGTCCCTGCACAGAGTGGGAGCAGCCCCCGGCCCTGGCCTCATCCACGGATGGGCTCGACAGGGTGGGCTCTCCTGCACGGTGGAGGCCCACGGATGCTGCTCGCCTTTGTGTGCACAGAATTACTGCTCTCTGGGGCCTCCCCCTGCAAGTGAGAAGGGCTGTCTCTGTTGTGCTTCCTGGTCCAATCGTCCGCTTCATAAATCAAAGGCGATGGGTGGTGTGTTAACCGTTTGGTGTCCTGTTTCGAGGAGGAAATCCACTACAGCTGCCTCAGGGCGGGAAGAAGAGAAGGGTACAGGAGAGTCTCTGGACTCCCTTGTTCACCCACCAGTTATACTGCAGAAACTGAGGTCCAGAGAGGGGGCGTGGCTTGCCTGGGGCTCACTGAACAAGGGGTGAAGAGCTTAGACAGTCCCTGACTCCTAGTCCTGGGCTGCTTCATTCATTTCTTTATTCACTTGCTCGATTGATCATCGCTTTATTCCGCAGATATTTGCGGAGTGCTTACCATGTGCCAGGCACCGTCCTGGGCTCTAGGAGGCTGAGAAAATATTTAGGCAAGTGTCTAGCACTTCACTTTCACAAAGAAATGTTAGTGATCATTCATTTGGTTATTAACTAATGATTAAGTATGGAACCCTGCATACCTGAGATCTTCATCCTTTTTGCAGCTCTCGTCCCCTCCTAGGGGCTCGGTTGGGCACTGAGACCCTCCAGGAGATTATGGTCTAGATGAACAGGTAATCCAACCCTCTGCCCCCTACCGACCTCAGGGGGTTACGGCAGCTCTCAGGAGCAGTGGGGTCTATGCCAGGGTTGGGCAGGCAGCTCAGGCCGAGTGGTGGGACCGTTGCCTGATCTCTAATCGTGAAGGCCTCACAAACCACAGTCTGCATCTGAAGAGACAAAAGTGGACTTTGCAACACATTGGCTTCTGACCGAGGGCTGAGGCTGGGAGGGCCCAAGGAACTCTGGTCTTAAAATGGAACTCACTTCGGGTTAAAGGCTTTGTCTCCACTTGGGGACTTTTTCAGCTTCCCGTGTCCCCTTCCCTACTGTCCCCCACCCCAACCCCAAGCCTGGAGAGGCTGAGTGTGTGTCAAAGGCTCCGTGTGTGACTTGCCCACACGAGTCACCCATTCCAGCAGGTCTTAAGGGGCAGGTGAGGGAGGCAGAGTCTAAATGACAAGACCAGGAAATCAACATCCACCAGGGCTGGGAGACACAGGTCGCCCCCTGCAATGTCACTAACTGTTCAGCCTAGCAGGAAAAGAAAGGCTTGTGAAATCGTCCTGAAAGAATGGTCCTTCCTTCCCTGCAGACGGAGGGCGTGAGGGGCTCTGAGAACCACCAGGATCCCCAGGGGTCAGACGGATGAAGAGCTGTGCATTCACGTTTCCAGGGGCAATATTGTGATATTCCAAGTCAGTCATCTAGGAAGCCGTGAACCCAACACCTCGATTGTTTTACCCTCCCTCCCCCCCACACCTGTCCCCTTTACTGTCCTCTGGGCCACTGTCTGACCACCAGCAGGGTGTCGGGGTTGAGGGGCTGAGCTCTGGAGCCGGACTGCCCACATAGACTCCCAGCTCAGCCTCCTATCCACTGCGTGGACAACCTCAGATGGGCTCCTACCCTCTCCGTGCCTCGGCTTCCTCACTGCAGTATAGAGGTGATAAAAACGCACCCACTTCCCAGGGCCCTTGTGCAGATTAAATGAGCGAAGGACCGTAAAGCACTTAGGACGATGCCTGTACAGCTGTTCCTGACACATGCCAAGCGGTGCTCAGTAATCCCTCCAGGGCTTCCCTGGTGGCGCAGTGGTTAAGAATCCGCCTGCCAATGCAGGGGACACGTGTTCGAGCCCTGGTCTGGGAAGATCTCACATACCGCGGAGCAACTAAGCCCGTGCGCCACAACTACTGAAGCCCGCGTGCCTGGAGCCCGTGCTCCGCAACAGGAGAAGCCACCACAATGAGAAACCCGCTCACCACAACGAAGAGTAGCCCACGCTTGCCGCAACAGGAGAAAGCCTGCGTGCAGCAACAAAGACCCAATGCAGCCAAAAATAAATAAAAATAAAATAAATTAATTAAAAAAAAATCCCTCCAGGCTGCGTTCTTTTCATCCAGGTCCCTGGGTCCAAACTGATCTTTTATTTGGCCACGCAGTACGGCTTGTGGGATCTTACTTCCTGGACCAGGAGTTGAATCCGGGCCCTCTGCAGTGAGAGCGTGGAGTCCTAACCACTGGACTGCCAGGGAATTCCCAAAACTCATCTTTTAAAGCATTGTGCCAATAATTCTACTGCCCCTGCCCCACTGCAACTGTCATGCCCCCCTCCGTGGAGACACTACACTCAGAGTAAATGCAGCCTTTGAAAATTGGCATTCAAGGCTCTTCGTAATTGGGCTCCTTCTTATCTTTCCAGCCTTAATGCTACCAGCCTTACCTCAAACTCTGCTTTAGTCAATCTGGTTACGACCATCCATCCATCCATCTACTCACCCACCCACCCTCTCATCCACCCACCCATCCTTCCACTCATCCATCCATTTGTTTAAACACACACATCCATATTCTTTCAAGCTGACCCCCAAACAGGCCGAAGAATGCATTCACCTACACAGAAGCTTGTCCTTCCTATATGGCCCTACTGGTTTACCTCTTCCATTAGTCAAGGTTCTCCAGAGAAACAAAATATAGATTGGTAGATAGATAGATAGATACTGATTGATTATGAGGGATTGACTCACATGATTACAGAGGCTGAGAAGTCCCAAGATCTACCGTCTACAGGCTGGAAGCCCAGGAAAGCTGATGGTGTAATTCAGTCAGAGTCTGAAGGCCTGAGAACCAGGGGAGTCAATGGCATAAATCCCAGTCTGAGGGCAGGAGAAATGAGATGAGATGCCCCAGCTCAAGCAGTGAGGCAAGAAAAGAGAGGAAATTACTCCTTTCTCCACCTTTTTATTTTTCAAGCCCTCAGTGGATTGGGTGATGCACACCCACACTGGGATGGGCAGTCTGCTTTACTGTCTAATCTCTCGTCCAGAAACATTCTCACAGACACATCCAGAAAGGTTTATTCTGGGCCTCCTATGGCCAGTCAAGTTGACATATAAACTAACCACCGCACCTTCCCTCCTGGGGAGTCCACTTTCCTAAGGCTTCATGGCTTATATCCTCAGATGTGAGTATCAGTCTCAGCTACTAGGCATTTTAGGAACCTCAATTTTCTCATTGAGATAGTGGAAGAGGCCCCCTGTCACTGGCTGCTGTGTGATACAATGGGGCACATAAGAGACAATGTAGGGCTGGCACACTGTTAATATCTCAAAGGAAAGGGAATTGTTACTTTACTTCCCAAGAATTTCAGGTCTTGGGGTCATTCTGGATGCCAATGGCACTTATTTGACATTCTTGGCTACTGCTTCTCTCCTTGTTACCTGGATCCTTTGGGTAAGTCTCGCCTGATCTAACATAAGCTGAGTACGTGGTAGGTGCTCAATTAACATTTGGTTGAGGGGTAACAAAGAGCTTTTATAGCACAAGTTAACTCTGACCAGTTGTGAATGGCAGCTTAGAGAATGGGGTTGACAAGGATTCTGAGGCTTTCTCTTGCCTCAGTGGTACAGAAATTCCATGATCAGAAAGTGATGTGCGCCATGGGGTAGGTGAGGGTAGAGAGGCAAGATTACCAGCTCTCCAGGACCCAGGAAAATGCAAGAAAGTTTGAGAAAGGCCATCATCCATTTATCCAGTAATCCATTCAAGTGTTTGAAAACAATTTTGGTGGGCCCAGAGATAACTTTTTCCCCTTTATTTGCAAAAGTAACATAAATGATCATTTCCGCTGACAGTAAGATAATAGGTGCATTTAAATTGTCCATTCAAGAATATCATCATCACTTTCTGAAAAAGTCTTGAGTGAATATTATACTTGAGGTCTTAAAAACTTATCTAATTATAATTAGATCTTTCACAGTGCTATTTGCTCTCCTTAATCATTACTGAGTACCTTCTGTGTGCTAGGGGCTGAGGAGACGTCTTCAAGGAGCTCACAAGCCCTTGGAGGATAGAATCAGGTAAGGACATAATGATGCTGAAAGTCACCTCTTTGGCTTCACTACCTAATTATGTTTGAGCTCAGACACCAATGTGTTCTATTTCCTTTGAACTTTAAAGTACTAAGCAGGCACATCAATTACACATATATGAAAATGACTTACAGGTATCTGGAAAAAACGCACTTTGTTATATGACAGGGTTTGGCAAAGTATGGCCAGTGGGCCAAATCCAGACCCACTGCCCATGTTGGAAATAGTTTTATTGAAACACAGGCATGCCCATTCTCTTACATTATTGTCTATGGCTCATGCCGTACAATGGCTGAGTTGAGTTGTAACAGAGACTGTGTGGCCTAAAATATTTACATCTGGCCTTTTACGGAAAGAGTTTGCCAAACCCTGGGTAAAGAAAAAAATAGTATGTTTCCAAAAATGCACCTGCAGACCTGCATATCAAGGCTGAGATGGTGGCCAAGAGGCACAAGGCCGAGGGGCTAAGGGGCCCACGGGTGTCCAGATATTAGGAGCTGCAGGTGTGGCTCAAGAGATTACCTCTTATGGTGCAAATGTTGCACTTGCCTAAAAGGAAATTGAGTAGAAAGTAAATTAGAAAGAGCAGGAGAGTAAATAAAATATAATTTCAGGTATGTGTGCTCCTTAATATGTGAATGGTTTGGGTTAAATATCCTGCAGAAAATCACATCAGTGTCAGCGATCCAGGATCTAGGATCACGAACATAATTTTGAAATGTTTCCCTTGCTGGAGTGGATGTCCTTAAATGCATGTGCACGTACAAAGACATAGACATCACACGTGTGGTCATCAGGGGCTATTCAAAGTGAGATGTGTGTGCATGTGTGTGTATAAGGTATACGTTTCCATATCTATTTATGGAAATACTAAGGCACATATATATATAGAAATACTAAGGCGCATATAAATAAATGTTAAATAAAATTTCACTGACTTTGGAACTATGTAAAGAAATCTTGAGCTGTAGAGATATCATTTGAAAGACTGAAGGAGTTGGTGAAATAAGAAAAGTAAGGGAATGTATGAGAAATTTACACACACATACATCTATCAGCAGACATAAAAAGATATTTAAAGTATATATCTGCATTTGAACATATACAAATATTTAAAGTATGTATAATTTATGTGTGTGTGTATATATATATAATATATATATATTTGAATATATATATATGTGTGTAATCAAACTGCCCTTTCATACAAGACTCTTGGAAGTTGAGGCCTTATCCTGCAGCTGTTGGGCTACAAAGCAGTCACAGGTGGAGCCTGAAAAGTGAGCCACATAAGGCACCCAGAGGGCATGTGGGGGGATAGCCCAAGGTTGAGTATCCAGAGAAAATGTGCTTTATGATCAGAGTGTTAGACACCTGAGGCATCACCGTGACAGGCTGTACCAAGGAAAGGTGTCACTTGCCGTTTCTTGGCAGAGAGGCAGGTGGACCCCAGAGCACCAGCTTCCACCAGTTGTTTCCGGGACCAGGACACTTCATGCATCTTAGGTGGTAAACTGACCTTTAACACATGCACAGTCCTTGGAGGGAAGCCTCTGGAGTCCACTGCCTGGATCCTGCACCTACTTGTTGGCTGTGTGACTTTGGGCAAATTACTTAACCTCTCTGTGCCTCAGCAGCCTTATATGTGATAGGTAAATAACAACAGTACCTGTCTCCAGATTAAGATAGAGATGAAACAAATTAATATCTAAGCACAGGTTCTGGCACAAAGTAAACTCTCAAAAGAGTAAGCCGTTTTTAGTATTATTTATATCTGTGGGCTGAGGTGTGTTTCTTCTGCCTTCAAGAGCAACTTTGTGCACTTGAGAAGAAAGTGTATTCTCCCTCTTTTGGGTGGAATGTCCTATAAATATCAATTAAGTCTTCCTAGTCAATTGTGTCATTTAAATCTTGTGTTTCCTTATTTATTTTCTGTCTGGATGATCTGTCCATTGCTGCAAGTGGGGTGTTAAAGTCTCCCACTATTATTGTGTTACTGTCAATTTCCCCTTTTATGGCTGTTAACATTTGCCTTATGTATTGAGGTGCTCCTATGTTGGGTGCATAAATATTTATAATTGTTAACATTCTCCAGGATAGATCACATCTTGGGTAACAAATCAAGCCTTGGTAAATTTAAGAAAATTGCAATCATATCAAGCATCTTTTTCTGACCACAATGCTATGAGATTAGAAATGAATTACAGGAAAAAAACTGTATAAAACACAAACACATGGAGGCTAAACAATTCACCACTAAATAACTGAGAGATCTCTGACGATAACAGAGAGGAAATTAAAAAATACCTAGAAACAAATGACAATGAAAACTCAATGACCTAAAACCTATGGGACACAGCAAAAGCAGTTCTAAGAGGGAAGTTTATAGCAATTCAATCTCACCTCAAGAAACAAGAAAAATCTCAAATAAAAAATCTAACCTTACACCTAAAGCAACTAGAGAAAGAAGAACAAAAAACCCCAAAGTTAGTAGAAGGAAGGAAATCATAAAGATCAGAGAAGAAATAAACAAAGTAGATAAGAAGAAAACAATAGCAAAGATCAATAAAACTAAAAGTTGGTTCTTTGAGAAGATAAACAAAATTGATAAACCTTTAGCCAGAATCATCAAGAAAAAAAGGGAGAGGATTCAAATCAATAAAATTAGAGATGAAAAAGGAGAAATTACAACTGACACTGCAGAAATACAAAGGATCATTAGAGACTACTACAAGCAACTATATGCCAATAAAGCGGACAACCTAGAAGAAAAGGAAAAATTCTTAGAAAGGTACAACCTTCCAAGACTGAACCAGGAAGAAATAGAAAATATAAACAGACCAATCACAAGTAATGAAATTGAAACTGTAATTAAAAATCTTCCAACAAACAAAAGCCCAGCACAGATGGCTTCACAGGTGAATTCTATCAAACATTTAGAGAAAAGCTAGCACCTATCCTTCTCAGACTCTTCCAAAAAATTGCAGAGAGAGGGACACTCCCAAACTCGTTCTATGAGGCCATCACCACCCTGATACCAAAACCAGACAAAGATATCACAAAAAAAGAAAACTACAGGCCAATATCACTGATGAACATAGACACAAAAATCCTCAATGAAATACTAGCAAACAGAATCCAACAACACATTAAAAGGATCATACACCATGATCAAGTGGGATTTATCCCAGGGATGCAAGGATTCTTCAATATATGCAAATCAATCAAAATGATACACCATATTAACAAATTAAAGAATAAAAACCATATGATCATCTCAATAGATGCAGAAAAAGCTTTTGACAAAATTCAACACCGATTTATGATAAAAACTCTCCAGAAAGTGGGCATAGAGGGAACCTACCTCAACATAATAAAGGCCATGTATGACAAACCCACAGCTAACATCATTCTCAATGGTGAAAAACTGAAAGCTTTTCCTCTAAGATCAGGAATAAGACAGGGTGTCCACTCTCACCACTATTCAACATAGTTTTGGAAGTCCTAGCCATGGCAATCAGAGAAGAAAAAGAAATAAAAGGAATACAAATTGGAAAAGAAGAAGTAGAACTGTCACTGTTTGCAGATGACATGATACCATACATAGAAAATCCTAAAGATGTCACCACAAAACTACTAGAGCTAATCAATGAATTTGGTAAAGTAGCAGGATACAAAATTAATGCACAGAAATCTCTTGCATTCCTATACACTTACAACAAAAGATCAGAACAAGAAATTATGGAAACAATCCCATTTACCATTGCAACAAAAAGAATAAAATACCTAGGAAAAAACTACCTAAGGAGGCAAAAGACCTGTACTCAGAAAACTATAAAACACTGATGAAAGAAATCAAAGATGACACAAAAAGATGGAGAGACATACCATGTTCTTGGATCTGAAGAATCAATATTGTGAGAATGACCATACTACCCAAAGCAATCTACAGATTCAATGCAGCAATCCCTATCAAATTACCAATGGCAATTTTCACAGAATTAGAACAAAACATTTTACAATTTGTATGGAAACACGAAAGACCCCTAACAGCCAAAGCAATCTTGAGAAAGAAAGACAGAGCTGGAGAAATCAGGCTCCCAACTTCAGACCATACTACAAAGCTACAGTAATCAAGGTGGTATGGTACTCGCACAAAAACAGAAATATAGATCAATGGTACAGGATAGAAAGCCCAGAGATAAGCTCACACACCTATGGTCACCTAATCTATGACAAAGGAGGCAAGAATATACAATGGAGAGAAGACAGTATCTTCAATAAGTGGTGCTGGGAAAACTGGACAGCTACATGTAAAAGAATGAAATTAGAACATTCTCTAACACCATATACAAAAATAAACTCAAAATGAATTAAAGACCTAAATGGAAGACCAGATATTATAAATCTCCTAGAGGAAAACATAGGAAGAACACTCTCTGACATAAATCACAGCAATATTTTTTTGGATCTGTCTCCTAGACTAATGAAAATAAAAACAAAAATGAACAAATGGGACCTAATTAAACTTAAAAGCCTTTGCACAGCAAAGGAAACTATAAACATAATGAAAAGACAACCTACAGACTGGGAAAAAATATTTGCAAAAGATGTTACCAACAAGGGATTAATTTCCAAAATATACAAATAGCTTATACTGCTTAATATCAAAAAAACAAACAACCCAATCAAAAAATGGGCAGAAGACCTAAACAGACATTTCTCCAAAGAAGACATACAGATGACCAACAGACACATGAAAAGATGCTCAATGTCGCTAATTATTGGAGAAATGCAAATCAAAACTACAATGAGATATCACCTCACATCAGTCAGAAGGGCCATTATTAAAAAGTCTACAAATAATAAATGCTGGAGAGGGTGTGGAGGAAAAGGAACCTTCCTATGCAGTTGGTGGGAATGTAAATTGGTGCAGCTACTATGGAAAACAGTATGGAGGTTCCTTAAAAAACTAAAACTAGAGTTGCCATATGATCCAGCAATCCCACTCTTGAGCATATATCCAGAGAAAACCATAATTTGAAAAGATACATGCACCCTAACGTTCATTGCAGCACTATTTACAATAACCATGGAAGCATCCTAAATGCCTTTCAACAGATGAATGGATAAAGATGTGGTACGTAAACACAATGGAATATTACTCAGACATAAAAAAGAAAGAAATAATGCCATTTGCAGCAACATGGATGGACCTAGAGATTATCAGATTAAGTGAAATAAGTCTGACAGAGAAAGACAAATATCATATGATATCACTTATATGCGGAATCTAAAAAATGAACTTATCTACAGAACAGACTTGCAGACATAGAAAACAAATTTATGGTTACCAAAGTAGATAACGAGGCTGGGGAGGTGGTGTGTGGGAGAGATAAATTAGGAGTTTGGGATTAACATATACACGTTACTATAAAATAGGTAAATAACGGGGAACTATACTCAATATCTTGTAATAACCTATAATGGAAAAGAATCTGAAAAAGAACATATATATGTATACTTAATTACTTTGCTGTACACTTGAAATTAACATTCTAAGTTAACTATAATTTCAATTAAAAAAAGAAATCCTCAAAGATTTCTAAGGAGCTATGCCTAGTGTGTCAGAATATTAACTCTTTGATCTTTGTTTTGAATTTTATAAACCACCAATGAATGATAAATCTTATTCATTTCCATATTATTTCCTACTATGGCACTGGCACTATGTTTTTATAATATAATCTTACTTGTGATGCAAATATTTTCAGTATCTCTTAAGTCAATAAAATGTAATATTAATAAAAAAAGGATTGATGAACTAGGTTGACATCCTTCCAGCCCATTGGTGCCACTTCCACATACTTATGTGCATAGCCATATATTCTTGTGTTTAATTCACATAAATAATGTCATAACATATCAAGCCAAATCCGCCCTTTTCCTTTCAACACTGTTTTCCCTCTCTAGCTGTGGTGAGCTATACAGCTCTATTTAAAAAGGGATCTGCACACTTTTTCTGAAAAAGGCCAGATAGTAAATATTTCAGGCTCTACAGGTCATATAGGCTCTGTCTCAACTACTCAACTCTTCGTGTCTAGGGCAAAAGCGGTGACTATGTGAATATTGCCATAGACAGTATATAAATGAACGGGTGTAGCTGTCTTCCAATAAAACTTTATTTACAAAAACAGGTGGCACAGATTTGGCCTGCCTCCCACTCTAGTTCACACATTTTAGCTACTATATAGTATTCCACTCTGTGAAGATAGCAAAAATTTTTTATCCACTACTCTACTGACATCAAGTAGTTTGTTGCCATTTCCTTGTATGACAAGCATCCCTGCAATGCACTTCTAATATGGGTCTTTCTGTGTATCTATAAGAGAGTTTCTCTAAATTAAATTCCTACAAGAAAATTGCTGGGTTAGAATGTCAGCATATTTTCTGTTCAATACCTACAGCCGGATTGCTCTCTGAAATGGTCATACCAATTTATGACTCTGCTGCCGGGCAGGAAAGTGCCTGTTTTTCCTTCAATCTCGTAGCCACTACAAGAAAGACTTTTTGGCCTGGTCACATGGGGTAGCAGAAGGTGCCTGTATACCCAGCAACCCTCTGCTTCTCGCTTACAAGTCGTGACAAATGAAGGAGCCAAGGCAGGTTGCTTGTGTTAAGCCATGACACTTATTCCAAAGGATGAACTTTTATTTCATCACATTTTGTTAGGCTTAACTCACAAAAAGTATTGCTCTTTATCATATATATGTATGTGATATATATATATATATATATATATATGTATGATATGTTTCATATATCTATATATATGAAAAAAAGAAAAAGAAATCCATGAACCAGTTGGCTTTGACAATGATGACACCAGGAATGATTTTGCAATGCAGGAAATCAATTTCCTGGCCTCATAACATCATTTCCAGAGGTATGATCACCAGAAGAGATGGTGTTTCCATAAAGATCTTTGTGTTTCTGCGGGTGGATAATGATCCAGGAATGAAAGTCTCTTCACTTTCAGTAGACACCGTGGATATTTATCTGATCTCTGCCCATGCTCCTGACCAACCAGGACTGGTGGAGGTGAGAGGTCCTGCCACACTGGGAATATCCTGCGTGTTTTATACAGAGAGCAGTGGTCATTAGAATAGGGAAAACTCCCTCAGGAAAATGCAACATTTGGAGACTGGGATTACTGTTACCTAAATTCTGAAAAATCTCACTTTCTCCCTGCTCCTAGCCATTCATTCAGCTAACAATCTTTATTAAGCACCGATTATGTGTTAGACACTGTTATTAAATGCGACTGGTAAAGCCTCCTGTCTTCTTGGAGCATGCAGTCTAGTGAGAAGTAGACAAACAATAAGCATATTAAATATGTGAATCACATCTGCTCATTTACTTTTATAGCATATTTACTATGTGCCAGGAGCTGAGGTTTTTACTACATGGCCCCCAGCCTCAAGAGGTCCACACTTCAATAGGTGAGACAGATGGGTAAAAGAAATGTAATGCAATATGATCATTATTCAGGATGTGTTCAAATGCAATAGAGCACGTATCATTCATAATGGTGTCATTAAGGGGCTGTGATGAGTTCTGCTGCAGGGAGTGAGAGAAGAAAGACCTCTTGAACTTTAGGGCTGTATTATTAGTCAGGATTTTCCAGAGAATCAGAACTCATAGGCTATATATGTATGTATAAATATATATGATATATTACAATATTATAGGAGATTTATTATAGGAATTGACTTACATGATTATGGAGGCCGAGAAGTCCCACACTCTGCTGCCTGCAAGCAGAAGTACCAGGAAAGCCAGAGGTGTAATTCAATCCAAGTCTGAAGGCCTGAGAACCAGAAGTGCCAATGTCCAAGGGCAGGAGAAGATGCCCGTCCCAGTTCAAACAGAGAGCAAATTTGCCCTTTCCCCACCTTTTTGTTCTATTCAGGCCCTCAACAGATTGAATGATGCCCACCCACACTGATGAGGGTGATCTTTACTCAGTCTACTGATTCAAATGCTAATGTCTTCCAGGACACCCTCACAGACACACCTAGAAGTAGTATTTTACCAGCTACTATCTGGTCATCCATCAGCCTAGTCTAGTTGACCCATAAAATTAATCATCGTAAAGGCTTTTGGCTTGGCATCTTGGAAAACATGTAGGATCTTTCCAAGTAGAGAGAAATGGAGGAGGGCATCTGGGACAAGAGAACCAAATGTGGCAAAAGGTAGAGGTCTGGAAGGTAGGTTACATATTGAGCCATGAGGGGCAGAAGAAGCTGAGGAGTTAGGCTCATGTCTGAAAGCCACCTGAAGTCTTTCAATGAGCAGTGATGATAAATGGTGTCTATTCTGAAATGCTTGCTAACCAAAGGGCACATTTTTAAGAGGACACCTCTGGACCCTTAGGCCTGAGCAGGCTGCCCAGGTCACAGTGGGCACTCAGTAGAAGTCTACTGTATGAACGAGTGATACAGAAAAACGCAGCATCAAACTCAAGTCACAATTATTCCATTTCTCAAGGGAATGATCACTTTCACACAACAAAACTGTGTTTGGAGAGCCTGGCAAAGAAACAAGTTGGACTTATGGTTATGTCTTTGTTTTAAAAATGTTATCATCTTGAAGGCAGAATTCCAATATCCCTTATACAATGTCCCTCATCCGTGTTGTAGGAGGTTATCTAAGGCACATAAGAGGGCAGGAATACAAAGGGTTCTAGGACAGATAGTAACACAGTTCCTGGGAGAGCACAGTACCATGTTTAAATGAGGCCAAAGCCACTGTTTACTTCAGGCCACTCTGGGGAAAGGAGTGGGTATAGAGAGTGGGTGAGACTGCAAATTCTCAGGGACCTAGGACATTTATGGCTGCTGGATACCTCCTCTTTTTGAAAAATAATTATTAACTCTTGTTTTCTTTTCTTTATGGTCCTTTATGCTCCTAAAATCCTAGAGGGGCTTCAGAACCAAAGAATAATGGTTGGCGGCGGGTGGGGGGGGGTGGGGGCTGCAGAGGGATGGAGGGTTTGCTCCTTGGTGGCCTCCATGTCCTTGAACTGGAGTTGAGAGAGGCAATCTCACTTGATCCTCACCTGTGGGTTAGCTCTGCTCTCTCCCATTTACTCTGATTACAAACAGACTTGGTCCTTCTCTTTGGGATGGTCTCTGAGGACCACAGTGAAGAGACTCTCTCCGGAATTCTCTTCCCAGATGTGGGGCCTGGGGTAAGTAGTGCCCCTCAGTAAGCCTAGCATCTTCATCTGTGAAGTGGGGACACAGTAGCCATGCGGACTAAATGAGACAATGCACGTGAAGTGCCGAGAACGGTGCCCGACACTTGTCCAGCTCACTCTGTAGGATTGATTCTCGTCTGTCTTCCCTGCTGTCTATTGAGGGATGAAGGGCAGATGTCCTGGCTTTGACACAAGCGTGTCTACTCTGGTCATTTTGGCCAACTCAGTGTCTCATGTGCAGGATCATCCATCCAGGGGACTGATTGCTACCCGGTTGAGACAAGATCACTCATCCACTTGCACTGTTGCCTAACAAACAAGAACATGATATCAGTGGTATACAGTACTAAGCATTTATATAGCTCATGTGGCCATGGGTTGGCTGGGGTTCAGCCCATCTAGGCTGAGCTCAGCTGGGTGCCTCTTCTCTAAGTGTCTTGCATTTTCCTCCTTGAACCAGCAAGCTAGCCTGGACATGTTCTCCTCATGGTGATGACAGCAGGGCAAGAAGTGAGCAGAAACACGCAAGGCCTCTCAAGTTCGAAGCTCAGAATTGGCACAATGTCCCTTCCACCTCATTCCATTGGCCAAAGCCAGGCTCTTGGTCAAACACAAGGTCAATAGGTGGGGAAATTTGCTCCACCCCTTTAATGGGAGGAGCTACAAACTCATTTGGCAAAGAGCTGAACACAGGGAGGGGCAACAAATTGGGCCAATAACTCTACCTGTGGCAGGTTATGGGCTTATAATCAGATCAGTTGTGTCAACAAGCCTACTAGATTAAGGGAGGGAAAGATCATCTCACAACCAACAAACTGAACACACACATATCTATTCATGAGTTCAACAGATATTTACTGAATACCCACTATGGGCCAGACACTGTTTGAGGCACATGCTACCATGACAAACAAGAAGGACAAATCCCTTGCCGTCCAGAGCTCACATTCTGGAAGAGAAGACAGACAACAGTATTCTCCCAAAGACCCCAGTGGCATTACACTCTCAGCTCAAATGCGTGTCTCTCCAACCCCTTCCTCTGCTTATAACTCAACTAAGAGGAGGGAGAGGGCACTAAACTTCATGCATAACTTTTCTATTTTGGAGAATGGGTCTCTAGATTTTCAAGGCCTGTAGGCCAGGGTCTACATTTTTCAGTAGGAATATTGAGTGCTATGTTGCAGTCTTTGCAAATCGTCTGTCTATGTAAAGCAGTCATGGTAGAAAACTGGTCTTTCTACATCACTATCTTATACATTATACAGTATCATCAGCTGTAGCTATGAGACACCAGGCCATGGTAAACAGTTGAACTTCAAAGGTAGGATTACTATTATCTTAGTCAAAAAGTTCCCAACCGATAAAACTGTCCAATGAGATTATTACATTGAGGAGTAGGTAATCAAAAAAAAAGACAGGATGGACTTGTTATATTTGATTAACCACATGTTCAACAATATATGGGTATTGGGTGGTTTGAAAAAGTTATCTACGTGTTTTTGATGATATTGTAGTATTTTTATCTGAACACTGACACTGTGATGATGTAACCGTAGTTTCACTTTTTTGGTTCTAGCAGGATTTTGAGATGCTTCCTTTCAAGACAAGAGCATGGAGCCATAGGTCTGATGATGGTGCCCCAGGTGCCCCTCCACTGGGTTCTGTAAATGCCCTGGAGCTGCTGTCAGCCATCAAGAGGTTTTGCAGCAGCTAGGGAGCAAAGAGCAAGTGAGGACCTGAGATGGATGGGTCACTGGTCATGGTTGAATTCTGCCTTTTCACATGACAGACAATTCAGGAGGGGTGGAATAATTGTGGAGGTCCTCCTGCATTTCCAGTCAGGAATCCTGGTACCTTGAGATGGTGCTGGCTCCACCCCAGAGCCCTGGAGCTTTGGCACACCTGAAAGTCCTAGGTAAGATTTGATGGCTTTGGTACTCGGTCAGACTAGAATTATATCATCCCAAGACCATCCAAAGGCTTTGGACTCAAGGAGATGTCCTCCAGTTCCAGTCCTTATTTATCCTTCTTTTCTTTTCCAGTCACCCTGAAACTGTATACCAACCCCACCCCCACACATGCACCATCTTTAACTCTCGACGGTCATGTTGGAGAAATGGAAATCAGGCCTTCTGGGATGGCTAACAAAGGACAGGATCACCCATCACACGCATACACACACACACACACACACACACATCCTTGCTTAGGGGAGTTTGGTTCCTATTCGAATGGAAAGACACAGTCATATGGAACCACCTATCCCATTCTTGAGTCCTTAGGAAATTCTAAGCAAAACTCAACAGTGGGACTCTTCTTTTATCTTTTTTTTTTTTTTTTTCTTTTGGTGAGACAGAATTCTTAGTCTGTAGAACTGTCTAGTGAGAAATTTATAGGCAGAATTGACTTTTTGTCTCTACAAAGCCATGAAGGGAAGAGTCTAAGTGATAATTGTATGCACAGTTCAAAATATTTTAAATGAACTTGTTCTTACAAAGAAATAAGTTATGAAGTTAACTTTTGTATGTGTGCGAATAATTAAACTATTGTCACGACTTTAAATTATCATCCATTGTTAACTTACATCATTAAATCTTACCTCTTTGCTAAAGAATAATGAAAAAATGCACTTAATTAACAGTCATTGCAAGCTCCAGGCCATTGATAATGCCAGGCTGAGTCTGAATTTCACAAGTGTGTTTTGTACTTCCCTCCCCATTGTTGTGCTGACAAGCAAAGCCCTGTAGCGTGAGGAACGATGCTGATTCTCCTGTATCAGGACCAACTCTCCCGAAAAACTGCATTCTTCCTGAATCATCCAATCACGTTAGGATTTTGCTTCTGTGCAAAGGGAGGAAGTGGGGGCCCAGCTGAGCCTTTGTTCTCCTTATGGGATTTATAAAATGTTCTCAGCCGCTGCCATATCGGAGAACAAAGTCCTCCCATGACCATCCTATGTATACAACATTTAAGCAATTTATTGGATAATTTGGAGGGTTGAGGAGTGGATGGCTGGGTCAGAAGAAAGAGGCTTGGGTGGGTCTTTCAACTGATCCCTGAGGAAGAAGATGGCGCGTGTTAATTTCCTTGTTGTTTCCATTAAGGAGGAGATATAGATATTTTTTTTTTCTGGATATTGTTAAAGAGGCTTGCCAGGCCTTAAGGAATGTGTGGCATTCTTCAGATGAAATAAGGCCAATCAGTGGAATAATGAGGAAAGTAATATCTCCCCGGAGAGGCTGATGGGGTTTTCATCAAACCAGCCAACCTTTCCCGTCACTTACACTGCCATGCACTCCCAGCAGGCCCCGTTTGCCTGCCTCCTCTTCTTCCTTCCGTTTGTCAAAACTCCCTTGTGCTTCTTACTCATAGCCAAATTCTGAGGGACCCAGGGCATTTATAGGCACTGGACACCTCTTCCTTTTGAAAAATAATAATTAACTCTTATTTTCATTTCTTGATGGCTCAGCTACCTCTCAAATCTCGGAAGGGGCTTCAGAACCAGAGAAGAATGGTGGGTGGGGGCTGAAGAGGGGTAGAGGGTTTGCTCCTTTGTGACCTCCGTGTCCTTGAACTGGAGCTGAGAGAGGCAGTCCCACCAGATTGCAAGCTTGGAGCCGAGAGAGAGGGACAGTCCATACCATAATGGTCCAAGGGCTTGCCCTCGACCCATTTCCTTGCTTCAGCCCCACAGACAATGGTGCCTGGAAACCAGCTGGCTAAATAGCCCTGCTTCCTGTGGCTTACTGGAACAGCAGGGCCCTGGAAGAGAGGATCAAACAAGGTGTCTTGGGATGTGTGCTGGAAAACATCTGGCTGTGTCTGCCTTGTGGCTGTGGGCCCTTCTGCCCGTGACTGCCTTCTGCACTGCAAGGAGATGCCACTTCAGCTCCTCCAAGCTCTCCCCCAATGGGCAGGGTCAATGGGAAAGTCGGATGCACACCATGAGGGGTCAGAATATACACACAGGACATCACGTAGTGGCTTTGCCGTGGTTGTCCTCTCTCTGCACCGATGGTCTGTTGGCTGTGAACCTCGTGAGGACTTTGCCAGACTTCGCCAGCAGATGGGCAGGGGCACGGAGGCGCCCAGCCCGCTGGAGGCCCGCAGCATTGCCTTGCTCACTGGACGCCTGGAGAAGCAAGGCAGAAAGCTGCCCTGCCGGCTCCCAACACACGGGCCTCATCTGCGGACCCAGTGCCAGGAGACAGCCCCTGGGCGCTCCTTTCGCAGTGCAGGAGCCCTGGACCTCCTCCACTGGGGCGGGCGGCCTGGGTCACAAAAGAAGGGAAACAATCACATTTAGCCTGTGAAAGTTTTCCAAATTAACTGGGTTCCATGCACGGGAGTCCTCCCACCGTGCTCGGCAAATGATTCAAAGCCTCCACATGATTTCATCTGTGCAGACTCTAATCCACTTACTTAATGAAATACATAATTAACATATTATAATTGCAGTAAAGATGGTTTTGACAGAAATCATTTCCCGTATCTAATACCGTGGTAATTTAATCTGTTCCCCACTCCCTAACACGACCCTCTATGATTAAGTTTCATAAGAATTTTTTTGATTGATTGACTCATCTGACGGGCCTGGGCCTTGCTAAAGGAGTGTCTGTCAGTTTCTGGAGCGGCATGTAAAGTGGCGACAGATGGCTGCGGGGCTCTGTGCGCTGTCTCCCTGTGTGGTCTCCCATCTCGAGCACTTTTCCTTCCCTTCCCCTTCTTCCAAATGCCCTGATGATCCACCCTCCGCTCGCTTGAACTGCCAAAACCCAGCCTCTTTGTATCTGCTGCTCCTCTGCTGTGGGGATGCTTATTAAAGGCAAGGAAGGCAGGATGTGCTTGGGCAGCAGTGGGAGCCAGATGCTCGCCTTCCGCACACCTGGCTGCGCCCCCTCCTGTTCCCCCAACCCAACCTGGCCTGGCTGCCGGGGTTCTGCCTGCCCCACTTTCAGCCTGCCTTGAACCCTGCCTGCTGGCTGGTGGAGATGCAGAAGGAGCCCTTCCTCTCCCCTACCTCCCACCCCTGCCAGGGCTCTGGTCTGCTCTTGGGGGCGCCGCAGACCTCGGAGTCAGGGTGAGGGCTCAGCCCACCCTTCCCCTCACGCCCCTGGAGAGGCAAACGTGCACACTTTCCTGGGATAAAGGGTGGGTTCCAAGCACCTGGATTGCTCCTTGGCCAGTGGATGTGCATTCTAGGAGAGTTGGGAGTTTAAGGGGTGATGCTGAAGGTCTGGTCACTGGGAAAAGTACCTGAAAAGTGTAGAATGCCAAAAAGCAGGAAGGGCAGGAAGGGGTCTGCAAAGTGAGTGAGAAAGCAGCCCAGTGTGAAGGTCTGCACCTGTTGATTTCTCGATGCTTCCTCAGAGTTGTAACTGTGTATTAAGCACCCACAGTATACCAGGGGACCACGAGCTCCGGTTAACAGGTGAGAAAATAAGCCTCTACAACCCAATCAAAAAATGGGCGGAAGACCTAAATAGACATTTCTCCAAAGAAGACATACAGATGGCCAAGAGGCGCATGAAAAGATGCTCAACATCACTAATCATTAGAGAAATGCAAATCAAAACTACAGTGAGGTATCACCTCACACCAGTCAGAATGGCCATCATCAAAAAATCTACAAAAGATAAATGCTGGAGAGGGTGTGGAGAAAAGGGAACCCTCTTGCACTGTTGGTGGGAATGTAAATTGATACAGCCACTATGGAGAACAGTATGGAGGTTCCTTAAAAAACTAAAACTAGAGTTGCCATATGATCCAGCAATCCCACTACTGGGCATATACCCTGAGAAAACCATAATTCAAAAGGACACATGTACCCTAATGTTCATTGCAGCACTATGTACAATAGCCAGGACATGGAAACAACCTAAATGTCCAATGACAGATGAATGGATAAAGAAGATGTGGTACATATGTGCAATGGAATATTACTCCGCCATAAAAAGGAATGAAATTGGGTCATTTGTAGAGATGTGGATGGACCTAGAGTCTGTCAAACACAGTGAAGTAAGTCAGAAAGAGAAAAACAAACATCATATATTAATGCAAATATGTGGAATCTAGAAAAATTGTACAGATGAACTACTTCCAGGGCAGGAATAGAGATGCAGATGTAGAGAACAGACACATGGACATGGGTGGGGGGGAAGGGGAGAGTGGGACAAACTGGGAGATTAGGATTAACATATATACACTACCATGTGTAATATAGGTAGGCAGTGGGAACCTGCTATATAGCACAGGGAGCTCAACTCCGTGCTCTGCGATGACCTAGATGGGTGGGATGGGGGGGGTGGGAGGGAGGTCCAAGAGGGAGGGGATATATGTATACATATAGCTGATTCACTTCATTGTACAGCAGAAACTAACACAACATTGTAAAGCAATTATACTCCAATTTAAAAAAAGCCTCTGTGGGGTTAAACGCTGAGTTTGAAGTTACCCAGCAAATTGGTGATAGAACCAACTGGAGTGATCCTACCTGAGTGATGGGTGACAGGTGATGGGTACTCTGCTGAAGGGGAGAGGCCAGAGCAGAGGCATGGGCAGGAAGGCACAGAGAGTGTCTGCTGGGGAAATGTCTGCTGAGTTTGGAAGTTGGGGACACCTAGGTTTTCAAGTTGCTCTAGCCTCTCCCCATGGTCAGTGGTCAGATGGTGTTTCACAGGCCCTCTCACTGACACAGGTCTTCCCTGCAGGCTCATCTCAAGGGCTGTCCCCAGGAAGCACCCCATCATGCCAGCAGGATCACACCTGTTGTCTATTGCAACCCATCACATTTTTTCCAAAATGCAATTCTTTATAGACTCATTTTATCTCCTTACTGGACCACAGCTCCCTGGAGCACAGGCTGGGGTCTCCTAGAATCTCGGAGGTGTGGATAAAATAGGTAGAGGGTCTGTGGGATACAAATGCCTCTGGCTTCCACTCTCCAGCTGAGCCAAGTGAATGATGGACCGGAGCCCAGGCCCCCCTTGAACCAGCCCCCCTACCCCTCCTCCCACCCTGAGGGCCCAGTTCAGAGGCCCGACTGGCCTGGCTCTGAGAGCAAGCGTGAGGACATTGCTGCAGGACCTCCTCAGTGGTTCTACAGCCACCTCCAGGCTTTGGAGACCCCAACCCAACCACCCAGCACTGGCTGTTTGCCCCCCTCTCATAGGGCCCTAGCCACTTTTGTCTTCGTGGTCCTCTTGCTCATAAAAAACATTCAAAATTCTATTTTACAACTGCATCGATGTAATGACAAATAGAATCTTGGACCCTCAACGCTTATTTTTTTCTCTGATTTTAATCAGAATTAAAATATTTATTATTTAATGCCCTGAAGTCTGAGTAAGCAGTTCTCCTGCCTGCTCTGCCCCTGACTGTCCGGGCAGGGTGCCCCCCACTCCGGCCAAGCCAAGCAGCCCAGAGGCCACACGAGCATAGCCCTGGTCAGGACACTCAGGGGCCCTGGCATCCACTGGCCACCCTTCCCTCTCTAACCCCACGCCCCAGACATGCAGAAATCATCTCGGCCAGACCAGCCCCCTAAGAATGGTTTCCCCTGGGAAGGGATGAGCTTGCCACAGGGCTGGGTTCCCTCATGGAACCCATGGAGAGAAAAACCTCCTGACAAAGTTTTAGGGTGAGGGCTGGGAGGGGTTGGGGTGGGCAATGGCCACATATGCATGAAAGGTCCCCGGGGCCTGGGGCAAGTTCTCTTAGGATTGGCGCATGGTGTCTCCTCTCTCCTGTACACACCCTGTCTGCCTTCGAGTTCAGGGCACAATGCCCCCCTGGGGCTTCCATGCAGGGAGAGCAGGCAGGGCCCCCAAGGAGCATCTTTATAGTCAAAGTGACCCTCCTGGTGACGCCAATCATCCAGGGCACACACATTCCTGCTGCGTGATCCCTTCCAAGACATGGGCCTCTAACATTGGGCCATGTGCACCCCTCCAGGCTGGCATATCTGTCACTGTCTAAACAGTGAGCGCCGTGAGAATGGGCACGGAAGCAGTCCATCCTTATTTCCCTGAATCTTAAGACAGAACCGCGAGAATGAAAGGCAAACAGCTTATGCCTGCCTGGTGTTAAAGACTTCCTCTGCAGCCAAAGCCTGTGACTCCAAAGGGCTGTGAAATCCTCCTGTGATTGGGGCTGCCAGAGAGAGGCCAGGTCTGAGCCGGGGCAGCCTGGGGGCCAGATGGGACAAGGACGGGGCGTGGCCAGAGGAAGTCCGGCTGCAGCCCTGGGGAGCCACCGGGGCGGGTGTGCATCCAGCCTCGCGCCCGGCAGCCGCCCCTAGGCTCTCAGGTCCCGGAGGGCGGGTTGTGGGCCCAGTGTCCCAGTGCGCCTGCGGGCTGGGGGAAGGGAGGCTCCACGTGAGTGGCAAGTGTACAGGAACACCACCACGTCAACTGCCAATATGTTATGAGGCCTTGGTAACAATCCTGAGTCTCCTGGGAGCGCTGCTGCAGTTCAAGTGCGCACCAGACAGAGAGAAAACAATTTCTGGTGCCAATAATGCAGCACAGATGAAAAATGTTTTAATATTTGAAGCTGCTTTATGGCAGAAGCGATGACAGTGATGGACTCAATGTCAGCTTTTTTTCCTGAAATGTCATCTTTCGTCTATGAGTTTTCCCTGCTCCGGAGGCATGCAAGCCTGATGCCGGCTCGTTGCAGCCATTGATCATTGATTTTGTTCTAAATGGAAAGCTTGCCAGAAGACTAGAAATTCTGGAATTTATTAGGATTTCTTTAAGAGGCACTTTAGCTCAACAGTTCTCATTACTGTCTTTACAATGTTACTTATTTTTCTTTTTATGTCACATGATTTGTAAAGGGTTAGTACTCAGAGAACAATATACGATTAAACCGTTGTGCCTGCTGGAGCTGCTGGCTTAGTCAAAAGGATTCTCGGAGGGCTAAATACATATTTGACTAGGAAACGACAACATAGGGCTATTTTCGCAGGGAAATATGTATTGTGAAATTTGTTGATGGGATTTGTGCTAAATGGTGTTTCAATGGAAGTTTTGATTAAACAGGGTCACTTACTTACAAATTAATATCTCTTAACTCCATGCAGAAAAGGCTGAACATTTTCACGTTCTGACCCTAGGTCCATAAGCATCCTGGGGTGGGTACCACATGCCCGCAGCAGGATGGAGATGAGCCCTGCTCTGCCCTGTTCCGACTCTGGGTGGCCCAGGCAGGGTCTAAAATCTTGTCACTGTATTTATTTACAGGGACATTACCTCATGAACGCCAAAGAGTGGCTCAATGCTTTATTAGGTATTAACATTTAACGTACGCATATAGCCATGTATAGGCGATCATTCTTCATTTGGTTGAAAAGAACCCATTGGCATTAGACAGTTGGCTAAATGTTTTTCTTTTCTGACACGTTTCCATTGGCACAAGACTAGTTCAAACAGGTATGTTAGCTCTTGGCTGGGCTGCCTGACATCCAGGTTTTATTACAAAGCAGGGTGCCCAGGGAATGTGAATTACAGTTTGTATCAGCCTCGGCCTCCTAAACACATCACTCATTATGGAATTTGCTCCGGAGCTGGGGGCCTCAAGATTCCTCTCTGAGTGGGCTGGCCTGTTTGCACAGCACCAGCAACCCACAGTAGCTCCTGTGGCCAAACAAAGAGAAATCTGAGGAAAAGAAGCCGGGGGTCTGGGGAGGAGGAGCAGAGAGAGGCCGACTCAGCCTCCTGAGGCCACATCCGGGCTGAAGTTTACAGCTGCTGCGTCGAAGGGAACAGACTCTGCCCAGCCCTCTGCTAAAGAGGATGGCCCGGCAGCTGATATGGGTGAGAAACTTTCTGGAAAATGAAATCAACACCCATTAAGCAGCGTGGGAAGTGATCTACAGATGGGCCGTGTGCAGATGAGCTGGAGAAACTATCGCTTGGCGATCCGGTGCTGTGGGAAGGAAGGAAACGGACTGCTCGAGACCTACCAACCACTCTGAGTGCAACTCTGCTTCCTAACAGGTAACTACAAGCCCCCACGCCCAGGATCACCAACATACTCTCCTAAGCTCTCCCTGCATCCCCTACTCCCCTGCTGCTGGCCCTCAACCCACTGGCCATATTGCAGTCGGAGTTCTCCACTTAAAATATAAGACAGTCCTTAAAAAACTAAAATTAAAGTTACCATATGATTCAGCAATCCCACTCCTGGGCATATATCTGGAGAAAACTCTAATTCAAAAAGATACAAGTACCCCAATATTCATAGCATCACTATTTGCAATAACGAAGACAAGGAAGCAACATAAATGTTCATCAATAGATGAATAGATAAAGAAGATGTGGTATAGATATACAATGGGATATTACTCATCCATAAAAAAGAATAAAATAATTCCATTTGCAGCAATATGGATGGACCTAGAGATTATCATACTAAGTGAAGTAAGTCAGACAAAGACAAATATAGGATATCGCTTATGTGTGGGATCTAAAATATTATACAAATGAACTTTACAAAACAGAAAGAGACTCACAGACATAGAAAACAAACTTATTGTTACCAAAGTAGATAGTGCTGGAGTGGGGGAGGGATAAATTAGGAGTTTGGGGTTAACATGTATGCACTACTATATATAAAATAGGTAAACAACAGGACCTACTGTATAGCACCGGGAACTATACTCAATATCTTGTAATAACCTATAATGGAAAAGAATTTGAAAAAGTATATATATATGTATATGTATGTGTGTATATATATATGTACATATATATAAAACTGAATCGCTTTGCTGTACACTTGAAACTAACACATTGTAAATTAACTATACGTCAATAAAAATTTTTTAAAAATAAAATAAAAGACAGATCACATGACTTGCCAGCTCTAAACCCAAATGGCTTCCCATCTTACTCAGAGTAAAAGCCAGTAATTTTTATGACCTAACAGCCCACGTGACCCAGGATACTGTCCTCATTCTGGCCTCATCTCCTACGACTCTCTCCCACCCACTCCACTCCGACCACACTGGCCTCTTTCCTCGTGCCCCCTCCTTCCCCAGGGCCTTTGCACATGTGGCTCCGCCTTGGCCCAGCCTCCCCCAGGTGGTCCTATTGCTCCTGCCCTTACTTCAGATGTCATCTGCATGGAGAGTCTCTCCCCAATCCCGTACCTAGAATCACAAGTGCTCTATTTCCTCCCACCCTGTCGTCAGATTGAGTTCTCCAGAAGGAAGCAGACACAGAGATGGAGTTGGGATTCCAGAGGTTTAGGAGGGATTGACTCTGTGCAGAGAAGAGAGCCGAAGCAGGGCTGGGCAGGAAGGAGTGAACTGTGACGTAGGGATCTCGGGAGCCAGTATTGCCCATCAGAGGTACCCAGGGGCCGAAATGACCAGCCTTTAGTCTATCTCACTTAGTTCCCAGGTGGATGCTGCCCCACCAAGGGCGGAACCTCTGGGAGGCGGCTCTCTGCCGCTGAGGCAGGACCTAAAATGTCCCTCAGCTGGGCAGGAAGCCCTGCCCTCCTGAAGGTGGGTCTCCGCTCCTCCACACCCTGCTTGGTTTTCTTTGTTGTACTTACTACACTTTGAGATAGTCTGTGTATTTACTTGTTTATGTGATTACTGCCTTTCTCCAGGAGGGCAGGACATTATCCATCTTACTCATCCCCTGAGACTGGAAAGAGGCCGGAACAGAATAGTCGCTCAGTCAATATTGTGGAATAAGAGGATGCTTGCTTGAACATCTTCATATACAGCCCCCCAGATATCCTTTCAACAGCCCTTAAATGTTGGTATTATTATCCAGATTTTACACATAAGAAAGTGGAGGTTAAGAGAGGCAATCAGACCAGCTCAAAGTCTGACAACTGGAAAAACCAGAGCTGAGATCTAGAGCCGTAGATCTCCTGATTTGAATTTTTAACCCCACGGCCTATGGAGGGGCTCAGAGCCTTGGCAATCTGGGGGCTGGGCTGAGGATGCTAGAACATAGCCATGGAGGCTGAGCACCATGGAAAGATACGGTCAGTTGAAGGATGTAAAGGCCAAGGCAGTTCTGTTCCCTGGGAGGGTCCTGGTGAACAGAGCGGGCTGCTTGTGGAAGGGGCAGCCTAGCTAGGCTTGCCCCATTCTATTGGCTCTGGGGGCCTCTGACTCCTTCTCTGTCCAACTTCTTAAGTAAGGGCTCCTTCCCAAGATCATGATTCATTCCAGCTATGATGGGTCCCACTGGATTCACACGAAATAAAGAAATGAATGAACGCTCCCGTGCTAGATTCTTCAACTCCACCAGGTCTGGCTCAGTTCAGTACACTTCAGCGAGATCCATTTAACACATCCATTCTTTCCCTAAATTTCACCCATATTTTCCTCTGGGGAATTCACTCTCCCTTTTTTGTAAGGGTCTTGATGAGACTGATAAAGAGAGGGAATTTTATCCAAGCAATACTCACCTCTCTGAATTTGAGTCCTGAGAAGTAGGCATGACAGTTGGAATCCATCAGTCCTAGATTACAGTCTGAGTCAGATTCTGAGGCAGCCAGCAGCAGCTCTGGTTCCAGATCCTTCCCTAAACTGGGTCTTCACTTCTTTTTTTTTTTTCTTTATATTCTCTGAGTTCCTCTTCCTTCTTCCAAAATATTCCCCTTTCATGATGCCATCCAGAGTTGCCTTCTGTTACTTGCAACTAAAGACCCCTGAGAAATACACATGCCTATTTGGGCCTGGAAAAGGGTAAGGTAAGGATGGGAAAAGAAATGGTTCCTGCCCCAACAGCTATTTCATTCATGTCTTGATTTAATTCTTCCCTACCTCTTTTTCATGACATTTCTGTGGTGGTTTGCCACAGAAACACTTACAATGAAAGCGTAAAAATACAAGAACAAAGGAAAGAATTAAGGGTAGAAGTAACTTCTGTGATTTAGTTCAATTTTGCCCTGAAATCCCTAAGAGCCAGAATAGCAAAGGAAATGTGATCAGTTATACCTTCCTCATTTTTGGAAAGGCGGCAGGGGCTTGCTTGTAGGAAAATCAAGTCGCCCATCTAGAAAGTCGGGGGAATCACGCAGGGCCATGTAGACTCAGATGCTGGCCCAATGATACACACCACACATGGTCTTGGAAACAGGTTGCAAACTGTTTGTTTGTGATCCCAATCCAGCCCAAAGGTGTGCTTTCCTTGGCATATACAGTGTTTTAGAAATTGGAATTAATTTACATTAAAAATGGAATAGTTCATACAAAAGCTGGATCTCCACCATCCTTTTAAAAATCAAATCTGGCCAAAAAAAAAAAAAAAAATCAAATCTGGCAACACATTTTCATGCGGTAACCAAAAGCTGGTACGAAGAGTGGACACCCCTTTATACAAGGCCTCTGCCCTCTGCTCTCACAGACCCCGTCGAATTATTCCAGGTCTGCCTTCCTTATCTGTGTCATTTGTATTTACATCACTCATTACATGCTGCCAAATCCCAACACGGAAAGTCAGACAGGAAGAAATCAGCTGGGATCTCAAGAGCTGCGAGGTGGGGATTGAATCTGACCATGAAATGGGGTTGGTTTGGGGCAGAGAAGGAACAGGGGCTCCGAGCCAAAAAGAGGGAGTGAGTAAAGAGGTAGAAGCTGGCATAAGTGTGGCCTGGGGGGTTACAAAGTCACCTGGCAAGTGGTCACTGGCACTTGGCCATCAGAGGGGCTCAGCCTTGGTTCCGTCAGGCTGGGGGTGGTGGTGGCCATATGCCCTCTGGTCATGTGGAAGCTGATCTCAGGAGGGTCCCGAGATCTACCCCAGGTGAGTGGCTTGGTTACCTGGTGAAGGTAACCACGGGGGCCCACAATAGGGTGTGGCAGGGAACCGGGGGAGACAGCTGGAGTTGGAGTCCAGTGGTTTCCAAACCCAGCTCCAACAGAGACCAGCTGTGGAATCTATGCAGGCCTCTTCACCTCTCAGAGCCTCAGTTTCCTCATTTGGGAAACAGAAATGATGTTACCCCCTTCAGGCAATTTTGGGAGAATTAAATGAGATATTTGTGAAGTGCTTAGGGCAGCACCTGAGATGAATTAGTCACTCAAATACCAGTGAGAATGAAGAGGCAGGCAGTTGGTTACAGACATCAGTCCAGGGGACTTCCAGAAACCAGTTATGGCAGCTCAAAAGGCCAGCGTTTCCTGGACAGAAAAGGCTGAGGTCACAGGGATGTTTTCCCTAACGGAGGCAAGAAGGCCTCCTTGGCCTGGATGACTCCTGAGTCTCACCCTGGTTCTCCTGGACCATCTCTCAGCAGTCAGGCTGTGTGAACTCCATCATCCTCACGGACCAACCACCCTGCAGAGCCCAGCCCCTCAGAAGAGGCCCCCGTGCTCACAGGTGTGTCCTGCCACAGGTCACCATGAGGCAGCAGGCCTGGCTTGCCCAGGGCAGGCTCTGGGCCTGGAGCCTGCAGGGCCTCTGCGTGGGAGGTGCGGGGAAGAGCATCCATCATTCATCCCCCCTCCCACCTACAACAGCTACCAAGCACTTCTTCTTTGTGCCAGGTCTGGAGGAGACAGCAGGAATTGGTGCCCTTAAGAAGCCCTTAGGATCCTTGTCCCCCTCAGTTATAGTACCTATAGGACCTTCCCAAAGCCCTCACATACAAAATGAACCTAATCCAAGACCAATGTGTTCATCTGATACAGCTTTTGACATTCACATATTTCAAATTTCACATAAAAGTGAGACTTTATTAATATTTTTATCACACTATTTTTTATTTGCATAATTCACATTTGCATTAAAATGCAACCATGGTATATTTTAATGACATCTCCTTGTATTAGTCTTTTAGTATCTGGAAGGCCAAGTCTTTGCATTACAGAACCAAGAAAACATAGGGGCTACAAGGACTAGTAATATGGATAGAATCAGCCTATGAGTTATCTAGACATGAAGATTATCTAGTTATCTGGATATGAAAAATAGCACCATGACCTTGGGTTAACCTTCCAACTTCAGTCACTGTCTCCCTGCCTCAGTTTCCTTATTTTAAAGTGAGTGAGACCACATGACCTCTAAGATTTCTTCTTGTGCTGACATCTAGGAGTCTGTGGGAAGGTGAGGATTCCTGGTCCCCAGCCAGGGACTCGGAGGGCAAGGAGGGAGCAGGGCCTGTAGCAGCTGAGGGTGAAGATGGGCATGTATACCCAGAGGTCTGAAGGGAGCGACTATTGCCAAAAGAAAGCTTGCCGAGCAGGATGAAAGCAGGACATTGGGTAATTGGCCTTGGATATGTGAGGAAGGGAAGTAGGGAGAAAATTGTTTGTGTATGTGCAATTATGCATAAAGGCAGACGTGGCAAGATGGGGGTGTGTGGAAGGGGTCACTGGAGGGACAGAGGGGCTGATATTCTGCACTTTAATGAACGCATCCCAGACCCCCAGGTGTCTGTGTTTGGAGGTGTTCCTGAACTATCAGTAAGCAATGAGACCCCCAGATGGTGAAGGGTGCATCTGTTTGAAGGGGCCTTGGGAAGCAGGGAGGGCTGGCTAGGGTCTCCTGGAGCTGACAGAGGGTGTACCTTCCAGGACAGCTCTGTTTTCCTGAATGAGGAGCTAGTGAGGGGGGAGTGGGAACCACAAACTTCCAGCCGAGTCTGTGGGAAAGTTGAAATAGCTCAGCCCTAGTGACATAGAAATTCATAAGGGTCCTTAATCATATCCTGTCAAGATGAGTTAAAGATTTGGTGACTCAGCAAAAATAAATGTTTCTCAGAGACGTCCATAAGATGTGTTGGTGAGGGAGGGGATGGCCAAAGAAATGCTTTTGGTAGAACCCCAGTGAACAACCATTGTCCAACACTATCTCCCCAAATGCTACCTGAAGCCCAGCCCATGTGCGTGGGGATATTGCGCTTCCCTGTAATTACCAACCATCCCTTATCTATTAACC